>NC_081408.1:431972773-432267773 GCF_030272615.1 Cryptomeria japonica | reverse complement strand
TACATGACTGCCAACTAACAACAAGGCATAGGAACCAAGAAAGGTTTTCTCTATTGTCAAATGCTCAACTATAGCAAAAAAAAAAGGGTTACTTGACCCAACTGCCTCAAGATCCAACAATCCAAGAGGTGACATTGAATCCCTCACTAGAGTCAATGTCTCGCAGTCACAATGTCAAACAAGCTCGGGATGGACAATTCCACTTAACATAACTATATTCTCTTTCAACCTTAGGCTAGGAACAACAAAAACCACTAAGAAGAACTCCTCCAACCCACACCAACCTCCAACATGTAGTAATAAAAAACATACATATAACCATTAGGTGTCAAATATATATCTAAGGGCCTTTCCCTTCCCTACACTATGTTAACCATAGATGTATTTAGGGAATTCACATCTAAAATGACACATTGATTACCCATAATTGACAAAATAACCAGACAATGGTGCATTAAACACATATATTATCACACTCGGAGCATAAAACAAAACAAAACATGGTCTCAAAACCACATGAGCTTCTACAAGAATACAACAAGCACAATGAAATAACCTATTTACACTTCATTTATAATCCACTAAATGGTAATGGAACATACAATAATAATTATAATTACATTATAAACATCAAATTCATGCCTCATTTAGAATCCAGTGTAGGTATCCATGATTAACCAATATCACAGAAGGCATGCATTATCATTCACTAAGGACAAAGAGTTTGCAATTCATTAGGATTTTCACTAATGCAATATTGTGAAATTTGTATTTATTCATTCACACATCTCTAAACCATTTCATCTATTTCAAGGAGTTTGAATCACATTTTATTCGAGAAAACATATTTTAGTTCTTTTATTGAATTAATTAATCAACAACCACATGTGGTACATTCTCCATGACATTCTCCCTTGTAAATACTATCAAAGGCTCACAATGAACATGATGGAAAACAACACTTAACACAAAACAAGGCCAATGACATCAAACATTCAAAATAGTCACCATGAGATTCAAAAAGAGAAAACCCAAGTGGGAGAAATCATCAAATTCAACATAAACAATAGAAATGCATGTAATTGTAACAACAACTAAAGTGTGACAAGTGTCATAAAAAGATAGATAGGTGAGTTTAGTGACAAATTCCAAGCATAAGAAAGTCCAAAAATCCAATGTTAGCCTGCACAACACATAACAGTTCACCAATAACCAAAACAACCACCAATCAAATAACATATCCACTTAACAAAGTGACTAGTATTAGCCACATTGAAGGGAGTAACCATTGTGCAACACCTAAGGATGCAACATCAGATGTGTTAGAGAAAGTACCCAAACACAATGGACAATAGTATCATTTTCATTTCATTACTTAGTAACTTATATGCAACTATATATATGCAATTACGATTTCTATTTATTTGTAGTCATTTAATATTTCAATGCAATACAATTCCTTTATTAGATAAAAATATTTATGAAATTTGTTTCTTTATGCAAGAAAACATATGTAGGGAAATATAACGCCATGTTTACATGACAATGCATTAATGCATGGCTAAACTTCACTTACAAGATCACATTCACAAGCTGATTACAATCACAAGAATCTATTACACAAGATCCACCTTTCTCACATATTCATGACACAAGGCCACTCCAAGTTATTTTATGATTTCAATCCAAGAGAACTTTACTCATATACACTAGGAGGGTCATAATAAACATATGATCATCATCACAAGGCCTGATGAAGGTGTTAGCACATATTTTTGTAAAATATTTTGTGCTATCTATTGATGTTTTATATGTATATTTTCATCATAAGAGCATTTATTGTTGGATTGCATGTGCAAGAGATATGTTGTTGTGTCAGAGAAATCCAATTGTAGCCTGAATCTACATGAACAAGTATCACCTGAGCATATTAAGGGATGACATTAAGTATGGTGACATTTTGATAACCTTCACCATGACAGTTTTTGCATTAGTACATTTTAGGGTTCATCACAGAAGCAGGGTCATGAGTGCATTCAAAGATGTTTTCAGTGCCCTACAAGTTCATTAGCATGGTTATGGAAAGTTACATTTGTGAAAGAAAGCCTTCTCTTCATAAAATATAAAATTATGTTTATCCGCATAAGTCACCCCGATAAGATTGCCTAAGGAGAAAAGGGTGTGTGTTGATTGACAAAACTCACACTGATGAGTCTGATGGCATTTTCTCAAGGTGTGATCGACAAGAAGAAGTTTGGCGAGTTTAGTAATCCGTCGGGAAGAGCTACATCGATAGCATAACAATAAGGCAAAGTTATTGGCATAGCGTTCACTATCAGAAGCATGAAGGAAAGGTCACCCCGATACCCAATGAGGTTATCGACAGAACTTATGCCGATGTCGAATGAAGCGGAATACTTGTTGGTGATGTCATCGGGTCATTGGAAAGTGTCATCTTATGCTACCCTGATACCTGATGGACTAGGTGGTGAAGGCGGTGTTATCAGCCTGACCTACTTTGATGAGGTGATACCAAAAAGAGGATAATACTGAGTCATTGGGGTAACTTAAACCATCAGGGAGAGGTGTTTCAGGTTATGTTGATACCCGATGAGGAAGATAAGCCAAGCACAAAAGGAGACTTGATCAGGATAAGTTACATCGATCGAAGTCGAAGTCATCAGGATATCATTGTCTCATCTGGAGGAGAAATTTTTTGTTACACTGATACCCAATGAGAAAGTAGAGATGGGTGCGAGCAAGGAGATCTCATCGGGGAAACGTATGCCAATAGACCAGAGAAGTAAAAAGATACACAAGTATGAGGTCGATGTCATTGGGTCATCAAAGAAACATAAAATGAGTTGTTCTAATACCTGATAAGGTGACCCAATGTAACAAACGAGATGCAGACTATGAAGGAGGACTCATCAAAATAACTCCTAACCATCAGAGGAACATATTTGGAGCTATGCCGATACCCAATGGGCAGAATTCCACAGAGGAATATAAGGAGGGTACATCGGAATGGCCTGCGGTGATGTGACATAAAGGTGAAAGTAAAACCTAGCTAGAAAGCAGAGCCATTAGGGAAGCTATAACCATCGGAATGAGGGAAAATGAGCTACGCCGATGCTCGATGGAGTGATCAGGGAGACCTATACCAATCAAAAAGACGGGTGGTGCCAAGTGATTGAATCATTGAGAGGAGTTGTGCTGACTAGCTTTTGCAAAATTTGATTTTAATGAATCCACCTGCCATTATTAAATGCAGGCAACAGATAGGTCCGTGTTTGCATGAGGAAAATCATAGCACGATTTCAATTGAGTAAATGCTCTTGATGTATTAAATCTATATATGGAAGTTTGTATAAGGAATTTGCATAACAGATTGAAGCGAACAGAGAGATTGAAGTGAAACTAAACTGTAGAAAATTGAATTTCAGAATGCTTTAAGGATTCAAATATGGAGGGCCCTAGTTCCAAAGACAAGAGGAAGGTCACCGAAGTTTCTTATAGTGTCTCAAAGAAGTCTAAAGGTGGAGAAAGTGCACAAAAGCGGAAGTTAAATAAGGACATGATTGACCAGATGAGCTCATTAGGAGCCAAGTCCTGAAGGTCTAAGGTCAATTTGCCTATCCCTGACCAACTAGAGGATGATTTTAAGGAAATTGGTGATGTATGGACTAGGGTTAGAGGCCACGCATTGTTCTTATATCATTACTCATGAAGAAGCAAGACAACCCTAGTCTCAAACCCATGGATGACTAGATTGGGTAAGCTAGTGGTCCTTAATGTCTTTGTAAATATTCAATTGTTGAAAACCATGGCTAGGGCTTATAATTCCACAAAAATATATATCCAATTACCAAATGGTGATGCATTCATCCGTCTTTCAGTAGCTACCATTCATGAGATTTTTGGTCTTGGTTTCGAATCCGATGTGCCTTTGTCTTTTGAGAAGCTAGAAGAAGAATATACAAAGATGGATACTATATACAACGGGTGGAACTTGGTCATATTGGTATATGTGCAAGAGTATGATCACATGATGATATTGTATGTTGTCATTGATGTCAATATGCTGAGAAGTGAACCGGTATATTGAAGTTAAGCAACTGGCAAAGAGAACCGGTATGGTGGTGTAAACCGGTATATGTGCAATAAGTGAAGTGGTATGCTTGTCCAAGTGAACCGATATGATGTTGTAAACCGGAACCAGTATGTCAAAATGAGAACCGGTACATGGAATGTGGTAATACTACAGGTTGGTAGTCTTAGCTTTAGGGTTTCCAGTTGAAGTGTTCCAAGCCTGTGTGACTCAACCGATGACATTGTGTGATGAGTTAGCATTGTAATACAGATCAGATTGTGTTGCCACGTCAGCCTCGTGCACGTGAAGGATCTTGCATGAAGGAGATTGATCCTATCTACCTTGGGAATGTGCGAAGTCTTTGCAAATGGTGGAGAACGCGTGATGGGTTATCACCTCCATGAAGCGGTGAAGAACGAACAATGGAGAATGTCTTGAAATCTATTCAAGACCATTATATTCAAATGCAAAGTGCTCAATGGTCAGGATTGAACCGATCAATTGCTTAGCCTAAGTGTTTAGGGTTTAGGGTTTATGTTGCCGACCTATCTATGTTCTATAAGGTCGATGTTATGTTTCATGTTGAGGTTGTTGGCAAATATTGTGTGTGTATCTAAGTGCAGAGATACATGATTCTTGCCAGACCAGATAAGAGGATTGATACCTGCATAGTGTGTGTGCAGAAGGAAGGAACTAAAGCAGATCTGCATTGGTATTGAGTGCTATTACTAGATCATTGTAATACTTGTTGATCTTTAACTACTTCAACAGTTGGAAAATCCCTTAACCGGGTAGCTTTAACTAGCTTGCTGTAAATCCTTTAACAGGGTGACTCAAAGCCATTGAGTTCATAAAATCCTTTAACAAGGTAACCTCTAACAGGGTTTAACCCTTAACTAGGTATTTTAGCCATCCCTTAATCGGGTGATCCCTAACAGGATCAGTTCCTAACAGAACCTGTTGTAACAGTCTTTGACCGGACTAGGCTTCTAACAGAGTGGACTTCTAAAGAGTTCAAAATAGCTTGTGGGTATTCATCCCCACCATGGTTTTTCCCAGTTGGGTTTCCATGTGAAAAATATGTTTGTCACATGTGATGTCTTTTTCATGTGATTCTTTGTTGTTTTCTGTCAAGCGATGAATCATGTTGATCTAGCAAGTTATTATATTTATGATGATAGATTGTCTGTTTATGTATAAGGACAAAGTGGAAATGAGGGAGTAGGTTGTGTGGAAAGCTAAGAAGATTGACCGGTTCATGTCTTTCATAGTTGCACTATGTTTAACCAGTAGTAGTTTGGTTTGGACCAGTGTTAGGGATTGCCAGTAGTTTACAGTCTGCAATCAAACTGGTTCAGGAGAAGTTTTTGTGCTTGTACTGATTCACCACCCCCTCTCAGTACTAGTTTGGTACTCACCGTTCATCATTGAGTTATCAAGCCATCCATAAGGCTGAGAAAGGGAAGTTGACAGATGAGGATGGGCCCCCGTTCGACATCAACATTTTCAAACAATATTTGCAATATACATACATGACATGTGGTCAAGTGGGAGGAGTTGAGGTTCTAGATGTGGCTTGAATAGGACCTTTAGTACTTGCTACGGATACACAAATGCATGAGCCAAGACAATTTTATTATGCTGCCTACATTGTGGAAAAAATGCATGAGGGTTTCTTAAATCTTCGGAACAACCCTGATAAATCTTTTAAATTTTATTCATTATTGATGCATATTATCTTGTTTTATGGACGACCCAGGGGGTTGTGGCCTGAAGAATTGAAATTATTGATTCATGAGATTATCAATTCATGAGATCCCATTATGTCAAATTTGAAGAGCTTTTTGTTCAACCACTATACAGAGCTTTTGGGGTTTCTTGTGCGAGATCATTCTCAGAAGAAATTAAAAGGTTTCTTAGACCTCATGAGCATGGAGATACAAGGGTGAATCATAATTGGGGTGATTGGTACGTATGCCAAGATTTCTCATATGTTAGAATTTACTGGTTTGAAGGTGCCCCTTATATGTTACCAAGATTGGTGCCTGATAGAATTGCATATCTAGAAATTGTAAGGCAGTTAAGTGTCTCTAATGCACATCACTTTGGGGGTGCCCACAAGAAAGTTTTCTTACCTAGAACTCTGCATTTTGGTGATTTCACAATTGTATCAACAAAGGCTTATGATGTTATAGATAGAAAGTTAATAGAAGGTTATAATCTATATGAGCACACAAGCAGGAAAAATTATGACCCAGAGGGCTATATACACCAATGCAGAAAAAAGCAGAATCTGGGTGATTACTTTCATGAGCATATTGAAGCTCTAGATATCTTGAAAAACAAGGAGTCTGAAGAAGCTATGTGAATTTTTCAATATTTGAATCAAATTAGAAGAAAAAAGACAGAGACTGCAGGAAATGCAGGAAGAAGAAGAAGAAGTTCAAAGTGAATCAGGTGAAAATGAGGTTGTCTCAAGATTTAAAATGCTTGAAAGAGAAGAGGAACCTAAAGCATAGGATCAAATTATTGCAAGGATGAATGTTGAGATTGATGCCAGATTGGAGGAGCATAGCACCTTTGTGTGTGATGATGTTTTTGTTAAGTCTAAAGAGTTTAGGACCTTTTTGTATCAATTCAAAGGCAAGAGATTGATGGATGCAATCCTTGATATCACCCTGGATAATGAGGCAGAATTAAAAAGGAGGCTAAAAGATAAGTTTGATGTGGAAATGGTTGTGATGACCCCTCAAATAGAGAGACAATTGCTTTCAGAGGTGAGGATTATTCTTTTTCTTGGCTGGGATTTGAGTGCCTCATACATTTTTGACAGTCTGTTAAATTCAGAAAATAAAGAATTCAAATTGGATATTCAGGGAGTTGATGATATTTTCATTGGGTCAAGGTATGACCAAGATGAGGAAGCTATGTTGTTGTGGGATATTTATCCTCCAAAAAAAAGGCCAAAGATAATTGATGTTGATAAAGATTTTGGTCACATGATAAAGCTAAAAGTTGGTGAAGTGGATCCAATGGTCACAATAGATATGTGGATTGATATTTCCAAATTGAATAAGGCACATATGAAGATGTTAGCAAAAGAAGCAGGGAAATACAAGTCACGGTATGAAGAGCTCTTGAGAAGTAGAGGTCAACTTGTACCCCAAGTAACAGATGAATCAAAATTGAAGAAGAAGTGTGAGGAATTGCATAGAGAAAATAAGAAATTGAAAGAGAAAATGCAGAGCATAAGGGCAGACACAACATGTGTCTTATTGTCAAAAAGATTTGAAAAGTTAAATGGAGTTCTTGAAGACTTCTGGATAGTTTACCAGAAGAATATGGATAGTAGTATGTCACATAAGAGAATCTTTGATAGATTACATATGCTCTTGCAAGATAAGAAGGCTAGTTAGATAGACAGTGCAATTATTGAGAAAATCTAGAGACTGATAAAAAAGCATGAGAAGTTTGATGCAGATTTAAAGGTTGAATATGATGATTGTCAGGGAATTGTGTGGCATGGTATTCCAGAAGTGATAGATGAAACAAGGAAGATTAAGGACATGAATGTATGGATTATAGAATGTCCATCATTATTTAATGTTTCCCTAGGCATTGTATGGGCTGGCACCTTGGACATGGAAGAGACAACGGACCAGTTGGAAAGCTTTGTAACTATAGAGATTGCAGTATGGGATATCATCTTCAACTCCAGCACTTACAAGGATGAGGCCTACCTTTGACATATTCAGAAATGTGGCTTGGTCCTGGATGGCTAGAGTTAATTTGTGTCAATTGTAATATGTTTTGTAATATTGTTAGTTGTTCTAGCAGTTAGGGAGTTATTAGTTAGGTTTTTGTTAGTTTTTAGTTTGTACTAATGAAAGGCTGTGTCCTCTTTTGAGTCACATATGTATAGGGAGTCATTTTTGTATACAAGAGGTGGATTCACAATTTACAAGCTCCTATCTTTCAGATTGTTAGTTTGGACTAGTAGTGTTATGTAAAAGCAAGTCTATAGAAATGAAAAGTCATTTTGGTGCGAACAAGAATATCATGAGGTACCTGTGAGTTTGTAGCTTTTGTATACCTTTTTATTCCAAAATTAATATATAAGATTTGTGGTCTTTATCTTTAGATCATTTTATGTTACATGGTGTTGATGAATCAAGTTCTTTGGATAAATCTAATTTAGATTTGCTGCAGTGTGCCATCACATGTTGTTGTCTAGGAAACATAATTGTTTTTGTTATTCCTACAACACATAATGAAACCATTACATTAATAGTCTTGCATATTTGCGAGTTTTTCAAACTGTCTCCAAGGTTGATTACAAATATTCGTCCACTAAGCAACATATAAATTGTCAGATAAGGCATTGGTCTATTGTTAGTTTCTTGTGAGTAAAATTTGGTGTGCATAAGGTCCTCCTTAGAGAAACATACTTCTTATTCCTATCAGTATTGTTTTTTTCATAATTACTTAAGGTTCCAACAAAATTATTTTATAAACATTCATTCACTATTAATTACATTCAAGTTTTTTAGATTAAAGCAAGTTTTTGATTAAGGTAAAAATAGGTTTTGAAGGGGCCCCAAAACCCTTTACAAATAGATCTTAACAAAAAAAGAAACAAGATACAAAAAGGAACAGGCCAACAAAAAGCCAGCAGAAAACCATAGAAAACCGGCTAAAGCCCTAGAAAGCCAGCAAAACCAACCAGACCCAAGAAGAGAAACTAATTAATTTTTTTCAGGGCATTAGCCAGGGTGTTGCTAATCCCATGCATATCTTTGATGTTATCCCTGAGATTTGGGAGATCCTTAGCAGAAGCAGCCACAACCTTCTTGACACTCGCCCTAGTCCTCTTAGCAGCACCACCAACTGGAGTAGCTTCACCACTTC
Organism: Cryptomeria japonica; assembly: GCF_030272615.1. Lineage (NCBI taxonomy): Eukaryota > Viridiplantae > Streptophyta > Pinopsida > Cupressales > Cupressaceae > Cryptomeria > Cryptomeria japonica. Next base: position 432,258,772 of record NC_081408.1, on the reverse strand, counting down.
CAATCTGGATAGTCTCATCATCCATGTCAAGTTCCGCCACCAGTTTAGGAGATCCAGTATGATCAAAGACCTTAGAAATATCCTCCAAGTTTTTAGTGATAGCTGATAGGATATTCGGGATAATGCCCAACAAATTTTTGATCGCCTCTCTCCCTTCTTCTAGTGATTGCAGGAAACATAATAAAGCAAGTTAAAAGAACATAATAAAGCACAATTGCAGGAAACATTTTGCCATTCTTGCAAATAGCTAATTTGACAAGTTTAAATTCACTATAAAGAAGTCTCTTTGTTCTTTGGAGGTTAAGGTATACCCGCCTAGGTCTAGTGGAGCCTAAAGTGTAGAGGAATTTGGTCTTTGACTATTCCTGTTCTTTGGCCAAGGCCGATTGAGAAATCAGCAGGAGATTTGGCAAAGCTCTAAGATTTCCAATATGTGGTTTTGGGAACCAACATAAGGTTCATAATGATTTCAACACAAAGGTACTTTACACATCTACATATACAATGATGACTAAAAATTGATTAGATAAAGATTAACCCTCTTAAGGGTATACATAAACTCACATCACAATGCTAGGGTATCACAATATAGATTTTACATTAATGGTAAAGGTTTCTCACTAAACAAATAAGGTCCACAAGGACAAGGCCAACAATGCAAATTGCCCTTTAAAACACACTATGATGCACCCATACAAGATAGAAACAATATGATACTGGGGTCACAATGCAAGATGTGCATGATGCAAATAAATGAAAATATTCACGATGCCGCAAGACTATGATGCCACATAAATGCTCATATAAATGCAATAGAGAATGCAAATTGGGCACACATGTCCTTAACCCAATTGGTCTACCATGATAGTTTACACATTTCTCACTTATGATCATTCATTTCCATTATACAATGATACTTTATTTTAAAAATAGATGCACAATGAACTTCAATGCAAACACAACTTAACACATCACTTTCATGAATCTATTATGTTCCTTTTTTTCCATACATAATAGTGAATTCTTATGAGAATGAAGAACATTAAACACAAAACAAGTACAATGGTTGCTAGCTCATACTGAGCATGAATTTATTCCACATTTGTCACATCTAAATGTAATATCACACCATCTGATAAGAAAATCTCTATAAAGAGTCGATCATAAGCATCCAATCAAATCCAATAGGAAATCAATCATACCATCCAATCAAGGACATAAAAGAAACAAGGCCACTCTAGAGCTTCTAGTCATCCATAAAAGCAAGAATCAATCATCAAGGATAATATCACCCAAGAGGGATGCTCCTCGACACACATAGGGTCAATTCAACCCTAAACATAAACACTCATTAGATATCATGCTAAGTCAAATGAGACAACTGAACCACTATTGCCAAAAGAATTCACACACACACACACATAGATATCATAAAGACCAACAAGAGATCACTCTAATAGAACAATGCACCAAAAAACCGATCATTAACCCACTTAAGAGACTATTTCACAAGGGTATCTATCCATCCCTAAAATGTGCAAAAGATCTAGGAGGCACTCTTCCTCCACTACCCACTACTTGGGTTGGTTCATCTCAAATTATCGAAAATGCCACACAAGACACCCAAGAAACAAGGTAAAGGTAATCTCACAATGAAAACACTCAACTATGCAACAAGAATATCAAACTCATGGGCAATAACACAAGAAGAGATCTTAGTGCTACAACATGGGCTTTGATACCGAATGTAATGACCCACCAAGGAACCCTAGAGGATAAGATCAAAATACACATAGAATGCATGGATATTTGTTTTTTGAAGTAATAAGGTGTCATCATACATAACATAGACAATTACAATATTCAAACCTCAAGATAAGATCAAAGTTTCAAAATCGATAATGCACATGTGAAAGACTAAACACTCAAAACTATAGAAGAACAAAGGGAAAGGTCTAAGAGGTGTTTAGGGTCACACATGACTATCCCCAAAGTTATGAAGCTCAAACAAAAAATAAGACAAACCGCTATGTCTTAGGTGTCATGGATGGGATTCAAAGAAAGCCTAATTGTAAATGAACACCCTCAACACCATCCAAACTCATTCAAAACCTAATCAAGACCCCTTTGAAGTTTCTTTGATATCACTACCTTCACAACAAATCCAAAACTGATTCGAACTAATACTTCTAGCTCCTGGAGTTACCCTCGGATTGAATGACCAAGTAGGGATCTTGTGCTAAACTTGAAGATGCAACAACACACTAGCAGACTAGATTGACACTAGCATGGTGTTTTGGTATCCTCTACCCATGCTAGTGTACCTAGGATGTACTAGCATCCCTGAGACTAGTAATCCATATTGACGTCCCTAAGATGCATGTTCATCCAAAACCAGATAGCTTCTCGATCAAATTTTACAAACCCTTGAACACCTTGAACCCCTTAGTGAATTAAAAATGTCCATACACCCCTTAGATCAAGATAATTTTTCAAAAAGACGAGGAAATGAATCAAGAACAGTGTCATCGAGTCACTGGGTGACAGCTACAAGGCTAGCTAGGAATCATGTACACTCATAATGTACTCATTGCACCCATGACTTCCCAAAACCAACTTCACATCACTCAAGGATATCCAAGATAACAAGAGACAAGATTGAGACACCTTGGTACACTCCATGGTAGTCTTGATTGGGCCTGGAATGACTCTAACATGCTTAAAACTATGCTAACAACAATAAAGAACTCAAGACTACAACATGAGATGACTAGGTCAACCTTCATGACTACTCAAGACACCACTAAATTCATTTTAGAGCACCAGTATAAGTTTTCCCAAAAAATCTCCATAGTGCATCAATAAATGAATAACATGCAAGATCATAGGTCATGCCTAATTCCAACACCAAAGAATGTAAAGCAATACTAATTCATAACATAATATCTCAATTACATCAATCTCCTCTTGGAGTGTTCTAAATACATATCATCAATGGTTACAATTCTTGACACAAATTATAATCATTACAACTTTGTAAGGAATAAGAGAATGAGAAGAACTAGTGTTGAGGAAGGAGGAAGAACTCTTAAAGCCACTCACTATCCAGGTCCTCTGATCCCCAATAGTAGTTGCAAAATCCATCTGACCATGTGGAACCCTTAGGTCCACCCCACCATGATTATGGAGATAGTCACATGATCCAAACAATCATACACACATGCAAGGGGTGTAATAGGCTCATACAAGAGCAAATATGGAGTAACACTCAACATGAAGCACACAAACAAGTAAGAATCATAATGCCCCAACAAGGTTGGAACACCAATAATGTATCTCTTAAAACAAGGAGAAACATTCAAATAAGAATAGGTGCCTGAGAAACAATAAACAATATGAAAAGCGAGGAAGCATCCTCATACAACAACAATGAAGTCAAGGAGGCACCATCAATAGCAACACCGAAATTGACATCCAACATATATCACAACGAGACAATCAATTGCTTGGAAATAATAGTTCCATAAGGTATTACTCATATCTACAGGGCTAGGTACATAGAGAACAAGAGTGGGGAGTGTCATTGCATAGCTTAAAGGGATGATTCACATAGAATCAAGTACTCCCCTCATATAGACAAGGAGACCCGATCATACTGTAGCGTCATAAATTGTACGCACTTGCTAAAGCAGTACAATTTAACACCTAGTTTAGCACCCGCCTTGGCGCAGTTGCACTTTGCATGGTATTTCCCCTTTAGCACTTAATTAATCAAATTAATTAGGTCTAAAGGTTCTATTTCACCATTCTCTACATCATAAAGTTGGGCCCTTTCACTAAAGCGCGCCCTTCGCATTTTATTCCTCCAATACATCACTCAATCAAAAACCCTAATTAAGTCCTATTTCGAACTTGGGGGCTTGGTTTCGGGGGTCAAAACATCTCAAAATCACTTGTAACTTCAGGATTCTCTCTAAAATCATCATATCTGACGGCCCTGAAAATTTGGTGAAAAGTTGTCGGGACCGTGGTGCCCGGAGTGCACACGGTCCCGGACATTTTTCCCAAAATTTTAGGAGCACGATCCAATCATAAAATAAATCTTAACCCCAAGAAATTGGCAGGATATTCAATCTCTAGGTCGGCCAAAATACGAATTTACGATCTAGGGTTTCCTACATAAGAGCTCTCTTTCTTCATTTGAGGGGATCTGAATTTTGTTTTTAGGAACTTCATATGCAGCAAAAGAGCAGATATTTGAAGACTTCAACATCTTACAACATCCTTCTATCAAGCATCTATCAAATTCATTCATCCACTTAGGACTTGGAAGACATTGAAGAACAATAGGAGATTATCGACTGAAGATTGGCTTGTACTCCTCCCTTGAGGGTTGGGTATGATTTCATGTTGTTTTCATGTCTTTACATAAGCTTCAATACATTATTTATTCATGCTTTAGATCACTTTGCATCTTGATTTAGAGCATTTACGTTATCATTTACAAGCAATTTGGGTTTACTTTCTAGGTTGCTCTAGTTTGCTTTCTTGCATTTTAGGACCTTGCACACACACTAGGTCTGCACACACAATACATTTTACAAAACAACTTGGCTATTCATGGAGGTGGAAATCACTGAAGTGGGGGTTTGACTAAGGAAAAACCCTATATAGCCGCCCATACACGCTTTTTCAGATATCATTGCAGGTCTCGGGATTCAGACGACGCCGCGGGATACAGATCCGGAGAGAGAAGGTCGAGACAACACTCTGTATCAAATTGCAGAGCAGAAGACTGGGACAGGGGCGCTGGGCGCCCTGGTCCTACCAGGACAGGGGCGCTGGGTGCCCTGGTCCCTGGGACAAAGGTGCTGGGCGCCCTGGTCCTCCGGACAGACAGCTTTCAGACAGCTTTCCGACAGTGTTCCAGAGTGCAGAACAGTAGTTTCCGGTGCAGTTTTCAGGACAGTGGCGCCCGTGCCCCCATCCCGAACATTTTCAGTCCGATTTTGACTCCGGGTACACATCTGCATTCTTATTTCATCCTTGTATTTATAGCTGTTCATTGTTTAATCTCAATTCTGCAATCTTGTTATTAGTTCATACTTGCATTTTGGGATTAGGGTTTGAACTTGCATTACTTGATCTTACAATTTCAACAAGGGAATAGAAATCCTAATAGATATCCCGTGGCTCTCTCTTTCACAAAAAGAAGTAGCCAATTGTGCGATATCTCTAGGCTCTTTCGTATTCCGTAATGTGTGTCAAAAGGTAGGATTAGGGCATGATTAAACCTAGTCTCGCTTTTTCCCCCAAACATTTTGGTGAACCCAACATGAATCTATCATTTCTTCCTCTTGCATTTCATTTGTTAGATCTAGATCTAGATTTAGTGTGTTTTCATTTCATTTTCATTAAAAAGAAAAGAAAAAAAAAAGTGTGTTTCTTTGCATTGGGTGTTTAAGTTTTGTGTAATCTTTTCAAAATGTCAGATTTTTATTTGCGAAATGTTCATACTTTCGATGATTATTATGAGTATAGCCAAGATGAATTAGATGAAGCTTTAGATGAGTTTTTAAACCCTAAAGATGCCAAACCTTCATTTTACCAAAAACTCATAAACCTTGTTACTATGTCATTTCGTTGTGATGAGAAAGATAAGTTGAATGAGTCCTCTCAAGGGTACATTCCTATCAACTCTTCCACTAAATCTAGTAACATGGTTGTTTTCAACAATCCCCTCTATGAGGAGATGTCTCCTTTTGAATCAAAAGATAAACCTTTCAATAGATATGATCATGCTTTGTTGGATGATGCTCTTGATGACTTTGTGGCTTTATCGAAATCTTTAGACAAAAACACAACTTCTAAATTAGTTAACATGATAAACTTGAATGAGCATAAAAAGCTCCTCTTTGAAGTCCAAGGAGCTTATCCTTCTCCCACCTTTCAAGTTTCTAAGTCACCTCTCCTTACTGTCCAAGGAGGGTATGATCATGATTCCTTTCGTACTCCGAATAAACCAATCATCACTATGCAAGGAAGAAAACCTATAAGTCCTTATAATTATGCCAAGCAAATAACTAGAGAGAGTTATCATGCGGTTGCCCATACTTATCATACCAGAAATAATAGGCAACCTAGTCCTCCTCCTGTTATCCCAGTTTCTCTTCCGAATCCTCAACCGATTCTTCCACAAGCTCCACGTATTTCACAAGTTCTTGGAAAGGAATTTGATCTCATAGAACAACTTAAAGCTACCCCTGCTAAGATATCCCTTTGGGATTTGATTCAAACTTCTTCCGCTCATCATGGAATGTTACAAGATGCCTTGAAAGATTTGAATGTTCCTCCACCGAATACATCTAGTAATATAGCATCTTTGGTTAACTCTGTGATGAATCCTAAAGCTCAAATTGTGTTTACCCAAGATGAGGTGCCTACTAGTGAAATCCAACATCAATATGATCCCTTGATGATTGTGGTTATCATGAAAGACAGGGCTATAAGGTGAACACTAGTAGATAATGGCTCTGGTCTTAATGTGTGTAGCATTAATCTTTTTCATAAGATGAATGTGGATACATCCTTAATTGAACCAGACTCTCGTCCTATTCGAGGCTTTGATAATGTGGCTAAAACTTCATTAGGTACTATCACCTTACCCATCACAGTGGGGCCTGTTACTTTGCCTACACCTATCCATGTTATGTCGGGAAATCTAACGTACAACTTGCTACTGGGGAGACCTTGGATTCACAGTATGCAAGCTGTCCCTTCTACATTGCATAGACAAGTTAAATTTATTTATAACAATAAGACATATACCTTGATAGGTGATACTAATTTTCAAGCTTGTTTGCAAACATCCACTTCTAAGGGGGGTTCTTCTAAGCCGTCCTCATCTAGTGATGAATCTTTAAATAAGATATCTATCAGTGAATCCTCGCTCTTCGATGATCAAAATTCTTTGGATGAGTCTGGAGCTCTTGGAGAAGATTCTTCTCAACTTGAAACTACACATAAGAAGGATTTTGATCCTGGGAAGATTCTCGAAGACGACGATTGGGGATCCCTTGATTTTAATCCTACCTTTGTGGGTGAATATAAGGTTCCTTCTAGAGAAATTAAAGTTGAAAAGAAGGAAGAAGCTGAAAATCATAAATCAACCTTACCTGAATCTATGAGTAATAATTTTGTGGCCGCCTCTCAAACTTCTTCTCCTCACATCTCTAATTATGAAGAGTTTGATTCTTTGTCTTATGAAAAACCACCTTCTCTTCCTGAAATGGCTGATCGTTATGGTCGTGGTTTTCGCATTTTTGCTAAGCATGGGTATCATGGAAAAGGTTGTGGTGCTCATGAACAAGGGATAAGAGTTCCTCTAGAGACTAATTTTCACAATTATGCCTTTGGATTTGGCTTTAATCCCTGCAAACGTACTAAAGCTTCTAAAAGACCATGCATTAGTGTTAATGCTATCTCTACATCTTTATCAATACAACATCCTGAGTATATTGATGGGGATCCTTCATGTGCCTGTGCTTTGGATGTCTTCCCTACCGACGATGCTTTAGCTGAGTTCTTGGGAGCCTATGACACTCTTCCTCGTTATCATCACAATAGGGGACTCCCTTATTGTTTGAACACTGAAGCCTATTTTGGAAAAGAGATTGATAATGACGAGATTGTGAAAGAATTCCCTCAGTTAAAGGATACTCCTCAACAAAGTAATCTTCTCATAAGTGACACCACTGATGTTAAGATGGATCCTTGCAATAAAGAGAAAGTCATTAAAATTGGGAAATGTTTGGATGAAGAGGAACAGAAACAATATGAAGAACTATTGCATGAATTCCCTGAGATCTTTGCTTGGGCATATTCTGACATGCCTAGTATAGATCCTAAGATCGTTACTCATAATATTGTCTTAGTTCCTGATGCTAAGCCCGTGAAACAAAAGATTCAAAAAATGAATCCTAAGGTAGCTTTGCTTGTTAAGGCTGAGATTGAAAAGTTATTGGAGGCTGGATTTATCCGCCCTATTGACTATTCCCCATGGATTTCAAATATTGTCGCTGTGGCTAAACCAAACAAAAAAATAAGAATGTGTACTGACTTTCGGGATCTAAATAAGGCTTCTTTAAAAGATGATTTCCCTCTTCCAAACATTGACATGATAGTTGATTCTACGGCAGGACATGCCTTGCTATCCTTCATGGATGGTTTTTCAGGCTACAATCAAATTTTTATTAACCCTCAAGATCAATTCAAAACTGCTTTCACCACTCCTTGGGGTACGTTTTGTTGGATAATGATGCCTTTTGGACTTAAAAACGCCGGTGCAACTTATCAACGAGCGATGACCCTTATCTTTCATGATTATATGCATAAGATTTTAGAGGATTATGTTGATGATATTTTGGCCAAATCCTTTCTTCGCATAGATCATGTTAAAATCCCTCGTCAAATCTTTGAAAGAATTCATAAATATCATATGTGCTTGAATCCCCACAAATGTGTTTTTGGTGTGGATAGTGGAAAACTATTAGGGTTCATAGTTTCGCATCGTGGGATTGAGGTGGATACTAAGAAAATAGATGCTATTGTCAACATGCCACCTCCTAGAAATGTGTCTCAACTTAAAAGCTTACAAGGAAAGATTCAAGCTATTCGTAGGTTTGTGTCTCAGCTTGTGGATCGTACCTTTCCTTTTACTCAACTTCTTAAAAAGGATATCACCTTTCAATGGAATGAGGATTGTCAGCAAGCATTTGAAGATTTGAAAGTGTATTTGGCTAGTCCTCCTATTCTTCAACCTGCCGAACCTTCTAAACCTTTCCTTCTGTATACAGCTGTTTCCTCTCATGCTCTCGCAGCATTGTTGGCACAACATGATAAAGATGGTAAGGCGGTTTATTACATAAGTCGTACCTTACTCGATTATGAGACCCGATATTCTACGATAGAAAGACAATGCTTGGCCTTGGTATTTGCGACTCAGAAATTGAGACATTATCTTTTGAATTCAGAAGTCCATGTCATGGTAAAGTTTGATCCTTTGAAGCATCTTTTCTCTAAAACTGATTTATCAGGACGTCTAGCTAAGTGGGTTATGATGTTAACTGAATTTGACCTTAAATTTGTTTCACAAAGAGCAATTAAAGGACAAGCGTTGACCGATCACTTAGTTGAGGCCCCTTCACCTTTCTCCTTCCCTAACCCTGAGTCCTTTCCTGACGACTTCATTCTTTCTATAGAGAAAGATGAAACTTGGGAATTATACTTTGATGGCTCTAAGTGTCGTACAGGATCGGGGGCAGGTGTTGTTCTGATTTCTCCTACAAAGAAACCCATTCCCTTATCCTATTGTCTAAATTTCCTGTGTACCAATAACATTGCTGAGTATGAGGCTCTTATAGTGGGAATAAAAGCAGCCTTAGCTCTGAACATAAAACACATACATATCTATGGAGATTCGCAATTGATTATAAGACAAGTAACAGGAATATATCAAGCAAAACAAGACAAATTATCACAATATAAAGACCTTGCTATCTCTTTATTACAAAATTTCGATTCTTATACTATGGAACCTGTTCCTCGAAAAGATAATCGACATGCGGATGCAATGGCATGTGTGGCTTCTCTTGTATCTTTAGAGGACCCTGTGGTTGATCTTAAATTTGTTATTCACAACCTTATTTCTCCAGCTATTGTAGACGATTCTAGCTTGGTAACATGTTGTGATTTTATAGACTCAGATGAATGGTACTCGCATATCGTAAGATATTTGACCGAAGGTACCTTTCCTGATTCTGCTAATAGGAACACTAGGGCTAGAATCCGCAAGCTGTCTGCTAGGTATATCATTCTTTCTAATATCCTTTACCGAAGGGGTTATGATGGTCTTCTCCTTCGTTGTCTTAACAAGTCAGAAATCCCTGTTGCTCTTGAAGAGGCACATTCAGGTGCCTGTGGGGGGCATTTTGGGGGCAAATCCTTGGTTCATAGATTGCTTCGTATGGGATACTATTGGCAAACTATGCAGAAGGATTCCTTTTCATTTGTTAAAAAATGTCATCAATGTCAACAACACAATAATCTGATTCATGCTCCTGCCCAAGAATTCCATTCTCAAGTAGCTTCTTGGCCTTTTTCCGCATGGTGTTTGGATCTTATTGGTAAAATCTCTCCTCCTTCATCTCAAGGACACACCTTCATTATAACCGCAACAGATTACTTTACGAAGTGGGTAGAAGCTATTCCCCTTCGCTCTACCACTGCTGAAGTGATTTGTCAATTTCTTCTAGAAAACATCATTTCTTGGTTCGGGATACCTTCTACTATAATCTCAGATAATGGGACATCATTTAAGAACAAGGACGTCAAGAAATTCCTTGAGAAGTATCATATCAAACATCGATTTTCTACACCATACTATCCTCAGTCAAATGGTCAAGCTGAATCATCCAATAAGATAATTGAACAAATTCTTCGCAAAACTGTGAATAAGCATGGTAAGGATTGGAGTAACCAGCTAATCTATGCTCTTTGGGCCTACCGAACGAGTGTACGAATTGCTACGGGAACTACTCCTTATAATCTTGTTTATGGTGCTGACGCTATTATGCCCTTAGAATTAGAGATTCCATAACTTAGGGTTTCTCTCAAAGGTATGGTAGATGATGACTCTTATAGAGAACAACAACTTCAACAGCTTGAGATGCTTGATGAACAGCATATAAATGCTCTTGAGCATATTCAAGCGTATCACAAAACTCTACAACGAAGCTATAATGATAGGGTCATTCAACGTTCCTTCTAAGTAGGTGACTTAGTCCTCTATGAGAATCAGTGCAATGTGAATGCCTTACCTACAGAAAAGGGAAAATTTAGTCCTAATTGGCTTGGACCATATATCGTTATTGAGGATTATGGATCAGGTGCTTACAAAATAGCGGATGTAGACGATATTCCTCTTAAAGAACCTATCAATGCTATGCACTTGCGTAGATATTATGCTTAATTCTTCGTTCTTCATCTTTTCAATTCTTCAAACATTGGATAATATGTTAGTGTCTCTTAATTAAAGCAAAATAGAATTAAATGTTATGTTGTTTAATCTATATTGCTTCGTTCCTGACAAGCGTGTCTTCTTACTTCATGGTTTGTCTTGAATTCATTTATGTAAATTGTGAAAGATTTACATTCCATTATGCTAGCATATTATACAGTGTCGTTATGTGTTAAGTAGAATCGTATCATGTTGTGTTTAAGTTCAAAATTAAATCACATTGGTTATATGATTCTTAGACTTAATGCATATTTCTTCCTTATCATCAATGTTGTACTTGATTAAATATTTTAATTAAGTCACACATGTATCAATTTAATCATGGAGCATTGAGAAATCAATCACATGGAAATTAAATTCTGAACATACATGTACATTTACCAGATGTATTAGATTTAATCAAAGCAAAACATACATTGTTTTAAGCATTAAAGATAACACATTTGAGACAAAAGAGAAGCATGTATATATACATATATATATGTGTGGATCGTATACAAATATAGGTCACTGTACATCCAAAAATGTGGCCTCTCCTACATCATAAAATCATCTCCTATCCCTAGGGCTAGTGGCTGGAGAATGTCGACTGGACGCTCCCTCCTGATCTGGCCGTGAAGGTGGACCCATGGGTGTGTAGCGCGATACAGATCGTGAGTGACTCCGAGAGGAACTCCTGCGATCCCTATCGATAAGGATCGCGCGATAGGTGGTAGCCTCGGTTTGAGCCGCTGCTAGATCTCGTCGAGCCTGCTGGAGGTCCTCTGATAGGACTCTCTCTCTCTGTCGTGCCTGCTGGAGGTCCTCTGATAGGACTCTCTCTCTCTCCCTCCATATATCTACCTGTACTTGGAATGGGAAAAATAAATCCTCATGCTGACCCACGTTCCCCTGAGGCCTATAGGCAATCTATGAGGAACTGGGGATCTGTGCTATCATGGAAATGTCTGTCATTGCCTGCTGAATTAAGGAACGCCACTCCTGCACATTAGCTGTGGCAGTAGAATAGATTTTTTGTTAGTACCATTCTATATCATCAAAATATTAATCAATCAATATAAAGCTACTATACCTGGATCTCCCTCGCGCCAGTAGGGATCATGATATGGTAGTATCTGTGCCTGGGAACCGCTAGGCTCCCCTCACTCAAATAATCTATCCATGATGGGTGTAGGCTGGACGGTACTAGGGACAGGCCTTCGTATCGCCTCATGTTCCCCCTGTTGGGGAATAAGAGGTGGATCTAGTGCTATGGTATCATCTCCTGAATGGTGGGGAGCTGCATCTGACTCCTCCTCATCATCTCTATCCTCCTCCTCATCGTCCTCCTCATCATCCTCATCCTCGTCCTCATCCGCATCATCACCTGCATCTCCCTCGTCCTCCTCTCTATCTGTATCCTCCTCCTCCTCCTCGGCACTGGGCTGATCGCCTATAGGTGGATCAGGATCTCCAGCCTCCTCATGACTCTCTCCCTCCTCTGGTTCCTCTGACCTGGATCCCTGGTCCTCGTCTTGGTCTCCATGTCTCCATGGGCCTGGATAGCTTGTCGGATGATCTGGTGGAAAGATAGGACCTGGATATGATCTCATAAACCATGAGACGTACCTCCGCTATGCTCCAGGCTTTGCAGAATAGTCAGTGACTACATCCTGATCAGATCCCTCTAAGTTTGTAGTCTCAATGTCATCTATCGTCGGTCTCGCTACTGCTCTAGGTCTGGGAAGGACCCGTGAGTGTCGAGTATAGATGGGCACGTCGGCTGGAACACACTGCTCTAGCCCGAACTGCCTCCATACTCGGTCAAAGTAGAAAGGGACTATGATGTGTGCATATCGTCCCCGCAGTAGGTGGTTCCTTTGTAGGCATGCTAACTATCTCTCCATCCCATCCCATCTGTGCATCCGTAGGTAAGGTCTCCACACTGTCACCTCGGCTGTCACTCTGTCAAAAATCACTCTCCAATATAATAAATCTCCAAATCTCCACTAGCTGGTAAGTGGATAAGCGAACACCCTAGGTCGCTCGCTCGCTGTACTCAGCGGAAAGCCAACGGGCTTGGTGCATGTGAAGTGCTCTAAAATCCACACCTGCAAAAGTGTGCATGTCATCAAACTGCAACCCTGTCCAAATACATACTCCTCAAGGTCGTGATAGAGATGTGCAAGCATACTCCGACCCCAAGCATACACTCTCCTGTGTCTCTCCATCGCTCTGATGCACCATGTGAGACCCCCATGCATGTGCGTGCCTTGCCCATTAGGGCAGACGGCTAGTGCTATGATGGCTATCATAAGGCGTCTCAGAAGGGGTACCTCCCCTGTAGGATGTAAGAGCCAGCTGACCATGATGCGACCTCTCGTCTCGCTCGGCATGACTCTCCCTATGCAATACACTTGCTCTCTCTGATGATCCTCCGCTGACCGATTGGTCACGTATGTAACAGTCGCTCCTCTGATAGGAAGACGAAGTATACGGTACACATCCTCGAGTGTGACTGTCAGCTCTCCTACTGGAAGGTGAAAAGTGCATGTGTCAGGATCCCATCGCTCCATCAATGCCATCAGCATCGCAGGATGGAACCGAATGGCCGGCATGAGGATCACATACCATAATCCTACTATCGACAGTGTGTCTCTCTCTGACTGAGTAAGCCGCGGAATCTGATCTCGTAAACTGCGAAGGATATGTCCCGCTGTATGCTCTCTCATGTACGGAAGGCCCTGCACCACAAAAACATAACCGTAATCAATACTCGATCATCAAAATCGCTAATGCAAACTGTCAAACATCGTGTGCTAGTCCTGAAACCCCTCGCCAAGCCCTGATTGGGGACCATAGTGTCCTGTCAAGGACCATGGCGCCCTGAGGGGACCATGGCGCCCTGTCAGAGACCATGGCGCCCTGCAGGGACCATGGCGCCCTTGTCAGGGACCATGGCACCCTGGGGGGACCAGAGCACCCCACAGGGACCATGGTGCCCTGGGTGGGCCCCGGGTCAGCCTTCAGGGCCCGCATACGATCACAAAAAAGTCAAACATGCGAAAAATCAAAAGTCAAACATTCATTCAACTCACCTCGTCCAGTGGCTCGTCGTCGACCACAGCCTGGCGCAGAATCTCGATCCTCGTGGGACGCTCTGGTCGTCGTGAAGGCATGATGATGGCTATGTGGGCTTCGCTGCACTGAATAGTATTCTGAAATCAACAAAGTGACGAAGACAAGTGTCACTTTCAAGGTATATACTCTCGTTTGTTTATTCTTACTTTTTGAAACCCTAATTTTCCTCTTTCACTCATTTCATCATAACTTGAGTTTGGGAGATGCGATTTTCGAACCGTTTGTTGCGTAGGAATCGTATTTTCATTCCCCTACTCTCGGGATGTTCCAAAAAGTGCTCTGATGAAGCCTTTTCAGTGAACATCCCTCATCAATACTCTCTTACACAATTTGTCGTAAGTAAACATGCTACCCTGTTTCACCTCCCTAATAAGCAAGTCGAAACAGGGGGGCATACAGCTACTCATAGATTTCATCACTTTCCCTAGTAAGCATTAGGTGATTTTGTGATCTAACGTGTGTTTTGTAGGGTGCGGTTCCTAACTGTGTATTGCAGATACCGCTGGGGGCTTCGTCCGACAACTTATGGATATATCCTTTTTCAAATAATGTTTACTTTCTGTACTTTAGCTTGCATATGCACGTAGTACTCATATGACCGCTAAAGTGGGGGCTAAATGTAGCGTCATAAATTGTACGCACTTGCTAAAGCAGTATAATTTAACACCTAGTTTAGCACCCACCTTGGCGCAGTTGCACTTTGCATGGCATTTCCCCTTTAGCACTTAATTAATCAAATTAATTAGGTCTAAAGGTTCTATTTCACCATTCTCTACATCATAAAGTTGGGCCCTTTCACTAAAGCACGCCCTTCGCATTTTATTCCTCCAATACATCACTCAATCAAAAACCCTAATTAAGTCCTATTTCGAACTTGGGGGCTTGGTTTCGGGGGTCAAAACATCTCGAAATCACCTGTAACTTTGGGATTCTCTCTAAAATCATCATATCTGACGGCCTTGAAAATTTGGTGAAAAGTTGTCAGGACCGTGGCGCCCGGAGTGCACACGGTCCCGGACATTTTTCCCAAAATTTTAGGAGCACAATCCAATCATAAAATAAAGCTTAACCCCAAGAAATTGGCGGGATATTCAATCTCTAGGTCGGCCAAAATACGAATTTACGATCTAGGGTTTCCTACATAAGAGCTCTCTTTCTTCATTTGAGGGGATCTGAATTTTGTTTTCAGGAACTTCATATGCAGCGAAAGAGCAGATCTTTGAAGACTTCAACATCTTACAACATCCTTCTATCAAGCATCTATCAAATTCATTCATCCACTTAGGGCTTGGAAGACATTGAAGAACAATAGGAGATTACCGACTGAAGATTGGCTTGTACTCCTCCCTTGAGGGTTGGGTATGATTTCATGTTGTTTTCATGTCTTTACATAAGCTTCAATACATTATTTATTCATGCTTTAGATCACTTTGCATCTTGATTTAGAGCATTTACGTTATCATTTACAAGCAATTTGGGTTTACTTTCTAGGTTGCTCTAGTTTGCTTTCTTGCATTTTAGGACCTTGCACACACACTGGGTCTGCACACACAATACATTTTACAAAACAACTTGGCTATTCGTGGAGGTGGAAATCACCGAAGTGAGGGTTTGACTAAGGCAAAACCCTATATAGCCACCCATACACCCTTTTTCAGATATCATTGCAGGTTTCGGGATTCAGACGATGCCGCGGGATACAGATCCAGAGAGAGAAGGTCGAGACAACACTCTGTATCAAATTGCAGAGCAGAAGACTGGGATAGGGGCGCTGGGCGCCCTGGTCCTGCCAGGACAGGGGCGCTGGGTGCCCTGGTCCCTGGGACAGAGGCGCTGGGCGCCCTGGTCCTCCGGACAGACAGCTTTTAGACAGCTTTTCGACAGTGTTCCAGAGTGCAGAACAATAGTTTCCGGTGCAGTTTTCAGGACAGGGGCGCCCGCGCCCCCGTCCCGAACATTTTCAGTCCGATTTTGACTCCGGGTACACATCTGCATTCTTATTTCATCCTTGTATTTACAGCTGTTCATTGTTTAATCTCAATTCTGCAATCTTGTTATTAGTTCATACTTGCATTTTGGGATTAGGGTTTGAACTTGCATTACTTTATCTTACAATTTCAACAAGGGAATAGAAATCCTAATAGATATCCCGTGGCTCTCTCTTTCACAAAAAGAAGTAGCCAATTGTGCGATATCTCTAGGCTCTTTCGTATTCCGTAATGTGTGTCAAAAGGTAGGATTAGGGCATGATTAAACCTAGTCTCGCTTTTTCCCCCACACACATACCAACTCAACACCCCATAGATGACCACGCCTTCCCAACTCACCCTTAGGCTATATGAGAATTCAACACATGAGAGGGGAATCCACTTAATCTTATTTTTAATATGTTATCCCAACCCAAATTTTAATTAATATTTTCACTTGATTATCAAAATACCCAATGAGTTACCCTGCCAACCCCTTTGTGCCCCGACCCCCATTGGACAACACTCCCCTCGTTGACCCTATTACCTAACATAGGATCAATAAGTCCAAAATATGAAACTAAAAGATAGAGACACCAATTTTTAAGATAATAAATTTCCTCATTTGAGCCCAAATTTCTCAAAACACATCAAACAGTCATATTTACATTGCCATTTTCACATACAACCATAGCATACTCAATTGGCCCTAACTGATCCAATAATAAAATTTACTTATATAATAGCATGATTTCACAAAATAAAACCATATTTTAGACAACAAATTTCAACTTTTATCAAATGCCCAATTTGGCTAAAAACCAGTCATAGCCATCCACCATTGATGGATCTCTAAAAAGCTTCAAAATTAAAATATAACAAATAAAAAATATGGGAAAACCAATTGATCTACAACTACACAACAATCCAAAAATGCAATAAAAATCTACATTTCATTCATCCATAAAAATTTGGGCAGAGTTTCCCTATATCAATTATAGTTTTCAAAATTTAAATAATAAACTAAATACTCAAAGGAAAGACTAAATTCAAATTATAGAAATTCTCTAAATCTATTTATAAACCATTTGAAACAAGATTCAAATAGTAAAGTTGAGAAACAATGGAGAAATCAAGATCCATGCCTCAAATTTGGAGAAAACTTCAAAATTAAAGTGAGATCCACACACACCAAAATAGACCACAACAACTGGACAACTTGTAGACCTTATCAAAATGAGTCATTTGAACCTCTACCGATAAAATTTCTCCAAGCCAATCCATCCCTATCAGCAATCCAAATTTCCATTATAGGGTTTTTGAGAGCAAAAATCATGAAAAATAGATTAAGTGTCTAAAAATGAGCTCCAAATACAAATATAAACTCACTTTTGAGTGAGTAATAAAATAACATTAAACCAATTTAAATTCAAATATCAATTAACTCCCCAAAATAACCCCCCCACCAAGTAAAAAATCAAATAATCCACATTAAATCAAATACATATAAGCTATATTTCACAATTAGATATTAATTCTACATGGTAATATTAAAATATTATTAACATATGCACATTAAATGATGACAATTCACATATGACCAACTATGCACAATAGTATTTACTAATCATTCACAAATATGCATTTGGGTAACCATACATTACCAAATTATAAATTGGAGGTGTATATAAATGAAATTAAGGAAAATCATCCAAATTAAGAATTATGGCTATGGCTAGTAACATTAATGGCTAGTGTGTTATGTCCTATAAAAACCGTTAGGGATATAGACATGCTCAAACTTGTGGAGACAAGTGGAGTCAATGCCCTATACCTATAGTCACTAAAACATTCACACATCAAGTTTACCCACTCATGCATGTACATACATACATATATAAAATTAATCAAGGTACAACTAAAATCATCAAAAGGGGAGTTTGATACCGCATGCATTCCTAGATGTTTGAGTGATGTGATATCGTCTCTTTCTGATGCATAGCATCCTGGAAAACCAATCACAACTCTAGGATCATGCTGATTAATCCATATTTTCATCATGATAACAACTCATTAGAGGCATATTTCATCATACTTCAACAATCAATCAATCAAGAAAACATAAACTTAATCTAGGTATCAAACTTGCCAACTTGATGTCCCCTTGGATAGACCTGTACACAGAGGTCTATAACTCTCTAACCAGATATAAAAACCTCAATCCCTTTGGTCAGACCCTGAATAACGGGATTAAACAGAACATATTCAAAAATTATCCATATCCAACGGTTCGATTAAAAGTTATGGCCACTGCATTGAGACCCATTTCTGTTGTCCCCAAACAAAGCATGTGCATGCCCAATCCGCCTAGGGCATCAAATATATTTCAAAAAAAAAACCAAAATGATCCCAAACCAATTTCAAATGAACCCTTTATGGATTTAATTTCATAATATGTAATCCATTAAATTTTCCAATGGTTTAATCATTATATAAAGACAAATCATTGTCTGTAACTCCATTGAAGACAGTTTAAAACCAATTTTCACCAAAATCTTCATAACTTCCAAAAATATAAACAAAAAAATCTTAGAACAAAAGGAAAAGAAAGATGATTCACATATATTTCCAATAAATCTATTTATAGGTCATAATTATTCCATATGATTCCATACCATACACCACAACATGACTGTTCTCAGGAAATCTCAAATCTGTAATCAACAACTTTCACCAAAAATTCCATAACTTCTTCATTTCTAAAGATAACCACTCCAAAACAAAAGGAAAAGAAAGGTAATTCACATATCCAGCTATAAATTATATATATGTATATAAAAGTTTCTAGGCCATACATGGTCATACAAGGCCTAGAACCAACATTAAAATTGGAAGGCCAATCAAAATAACAATAGTAGAATGCACCAAAATGTATCAAAATGTTATCCTTTCTTCCCTTTCTTATTTGGGACGACCATACAATGCCTTTTTATAGACTCTTGGTCAGTTTTGACCTTGCAACTACCTCTCATAACCAACTTTTAACTGCTTTTGCAACTTTTGTTGCATTTTTGCAACTTTGCTTGACAACATTTTGTTGTCAAGTTGACAACTTTTACACTTTTGCACAAATGACTTCATGGATTTATAAAAACCTTCAATATATGTCCAAATGACAATTTAACAATCTTATACATTCTTATTACCATTTCAAGTGTCATTTCACAATTTTTAACCCATTTGACCAATTAAGACCTTAACTAGGACAATTTGACAACTTTTTACAAATGCCTCTAATTAGCCTTACATATTGATTCACCATGACTTAAAATGAACATAAAAACTCAAATGTGATTGAATTTACTCATGAATTGTATTTTATCTTCTTGTAGCCTCTTGGTGCTTAGGTACTCCTACACCACTTTCACATCTAATCATTAATTAAATAACAATAACAATATTCTCATCTAATTAATTGCATTAATTAACAACATCAATATTATTTAATTGCAACAATAAATATATAATTATTCCTCAAAAGATCAACATCATAACCATCCATTGAATCTAACATGAATATCGTTAGTTGCATTAATAAGCATTTAATATTTAACAAAATAAAAGAACATAAACATATTTACTATTTTTAATTCAACCAATCAAGGTAACATCACTTGTTACATTCCAATCAATAATCAAATCAACATCCCACACATGGAAATATTGAATCACTATATTAGTCCATCATAATCATCATAGGCACAATAGATCATTACACATCTTAATGCAATTGCATAATCACAAATCATCATAAGGCAATCCAACACATTATGTGTCGAGAACAGTCAAGGGACATTTATCAAACAAAGCATAAGATATGCACTCAAGTTCATACATTGCATCCAAAATAAGATCAAAGAACCACATAAAGGTGTTAGGCCCAATATGGAAAGCTAATGTACTGAGAGGGGAGGGGTGAATCAGTACTTGAAATCCTTTTCTTAACAATATCTTTACTATTATGCATGAACTGAATAGTGTAGTAACATAATATAATGCTAAAACAAATAAATAACAACCATACATGATTCACTCCATAACACATATATTTTGGTTATGCAGAAACTCTTGGTTAGAGACAAAAACTACGATGGGGATGGCACCCACAACTTCACTACTGCAATAATAAAGGTTGCTCGGTTAGAGCTACATGTTTAGCTATTTCTGATAGCTTACCCTGTTAGGAGTATCAAGATCTGTTAGATCTACCTTGCTAAAGGATTTTACAACACTTAATCTAAATGTTGCACCTGGTTAGAGGCTTTACAATTTATAGACTTGATTAGAGTCTTTTATCCTGTTAAAGGTTTCTCTTACAACTTCAAAATATTATAATAAAATCATTACAAATATCTACAACTTTACATCTGGAATGTTATAGCAGATTCTATGTGCTCAGAATAAGATTATCTTGCTTATAGCATACCTCGGTAACCCATATAGTAACTCGGTAAACCCTTCTTTTTACTCTGTTCTTTGATTGTTCTCTAAAATCCTTCTCGGTGACCTCTGTGTCTCTATAATAGTCATAACACTTAGTGCTTTCACATGTTTTGCTTCATATATTTCTATATCTTCCTTTCTGTCATACTACATGTATATATCTGATCTTAATCCATGTTGTATAAATAGATCTCTTATGTCGGTGATCCATTCATTGCTTCGATCTTACAAACATGTTTTATCAAATGAATAACCATGCAAAATATTTCATTGGTTAGATGACCTCAAAATCATACACAATCTTTAAGTGCAATTTCCAATGTGATAACGGTTCTATGTTCCTCGATCTTGTAACATGTTTTCATATGTATGTCTAGGTTCAATGAATCTGGTAACATGTTTCACTCAGTGTGTCTTCTTTGCTACTCAGTAGACATGGAATGATACTCGGTAGACAGCTTGGTGCATACTGGGCTCTTGACTACTTTCTTCTATAACCGACTGGACTGTGCATACCGACTGAATATTTTGGTAGAGATAACCGACTAGAGTATATAGAATAACTTTGAACATAAAACTAATGGCAACTTGATAAGTAGTAACAATCTCCCCTTTTGACATTAGTTGAGATGTTTGACAAAACTACTTTCAAAGTCATAACTCAATAATCTATATACTTTGCAAAATTTGACTATACTGACAGTATATACAATAGTCAATGAAATAGTAAATCCAGATATACTCCCCTTATCAATATACTGTAAAAAACTCTGATTTGTATGCTCGATGATCTGGTCTTGTTCTTTGCTTATTGTTCTGTTCACTGCTTGGTTCACTGCTCTTGGATACTCTACTCACTCTGCTTGGTATACTCCCCCTATATACTATACTCCTTTTGTTTGATACTATACTTTGATGCTTTGAATACTATATCACTCCCCCTTTTTGACAAACATCAAAATTTAGTTACCATTCGGTGGTGGCAATTGGTCAAAAATGGATTTGTACTTTGTCCGTGCTTCGGTGAGAGCGACAGAGAGGGCATTCTTTACACTATCCATTAAATAATTTTGCGTTTGAATATCAGCCAATAATGATATTAAGCCATCTAAAGTG
Organism: Cryptomeria japonica; assembly: GCF_030272615.1. Lineage (NCBI taxonomy): Eukaryota > Viridiplantae > Streptophyta > Pinopsida > Cupressales > Cupressaceae > Cryptomeria > Cryptomeria japonica. The sequence continues at coordinate 432,236,989 of NC_081408.1, read as the reverse complement.
CTTCCCTCTTGTGTAGTAGATAAGTATGTGGCTCGGTTGATCTGTTCTTGGACAGATGAAAGATGAGGAAGGAATAATGTATGAAGTGTCATTATGTCCATCCTAATCTTGTGTTCATCATTTCTTAGGTCCAATTGTTGAGCCATGAGCTGTTGTAACTTTGTATAGAAATTTTGAACTGAATTGGGCTCTGTGGTCAACTTATTTGAGAGATTGGTGATCTCTTTCTCAATTTCTTCTATTTTATTTTTGATGTCTTTAATGAATAAAGAAAATGTATAGAGTTTCTGAAATAAATAATGAATGTGCTTGAGTTGAGGGGTCAACTCAGCAATAAATTTGACAAGTTTAACTTTGCCAATAGCTATAGCTTTCTATACCTCTTCTATCATATTTGCAGTGAGCTCCTTGTCTTTTAACTTTCTCAAATATTCGGATGCATCTACTCCAGATGTCTCTATCTTGGTTAGGAGTGTATCCAGTTGAATGTGGATGGCTGCATCTTTGGTTATTGTAGCTTCGGGTAGCATATCTATTAAGAGTGCTTTCACCTTCTGAAGTACTTTTTTTTTCTTTTGAATATCCATTTGCTTCTCTTGTTTGGCCTTTGCTTTGCATAGTTCACCGAAATCAATGAGTGCTTGCCCCTTTAATTTGGATATATCAACATTGGGCAACACTATTGGTTTTGACAAATCTACTTTGAAACTATGCTTTTTCATCTTTTTTTCTTTTCCTTTCACCGATTGAACTAAGACAATGGCTTGTGAGGCTTGATGACCCTCGGTAGGTTGCCCGGTAGAGGCAACACTTTGGTCGATTTCTTTGGCCTCTGTAGTGTCCTTTGGTGTCTCGGCACTCGGTGTCTTAGTTGCAACATTTCAATGCTAGAAGGATCCTGAGACGTCTATTCTTGAGTAGTACCTTCTCCTGCTGTAGACTTGTGACCTTTGGTGCCTTTATCCATATCCTAAGGGGCTTCGATTGAGATAGGTTGATTGACCGGTGGATAAGGTTGAACTTGTTCCAAGACTAATTCACTAGATACAAGTTTTACATATGCATTGCCTTCTATCATTTCCTGTTCAGGTGCCTCTGTATCCATGATATCTTCATCTATTTGAATGGTGTCAGCAGGGTCTTGCTCGGTAACATCAGGATCTTGCTCGGTGACATCAACTATTTCAACTTCAGCTTGCTCACCGACATCCTTGTTTCTAAAGATTTCCTGCCACTTTTCTTTTGTCTCATTTTCCACTTCAATATACAGCCCATTCATCAGTTTCAAGGCTTTTTGTTTGACGAGGAACTTTGTGTGGTAGGTTGTCAGAGGTTCTTTTATTTCAGCTACCGACATGTCAGGAAAGAGATGTACCAAACTTCTTTCTCTAATCTATTTCTCCGAGTCCAGGGCATATTACCACCTGTTATCAATATGTGCATATAATTCTTTTGGAAGAGAATTAGAGACTTCTAACGGGACCAATCGGAATTTCAGAAGTGTGCAGATGACAACTTCTTCTATTTGTCTCTTTTCATCTTCATTTCTGGATTCATACTTAACATATCTGAATCCTCCAAATCCACCATATTCCTTCAGATTAGTACAAAAATTTTCAACACTATGTACATTTACCTTCTTGCTCTTGAAAATTTGAAATTTGCTTGCATCCTCAGATTCGGTGTCACTAGACTCTTTTGCCAAAATGAGTCTCCAAGTAGATTTCTTGTAAGTTTTTGTTACCTTGGGAACAGTAACACTCTTTGTTTTCTTACTCGGTGAAGCTGCAGATGCTCTAGTGTTAGGTCGCTTTGCTGGAGGAGTCAGTGAGGCCTTTGATGTATCCTATTTCTTTCTTTTCAACACTTTTCCCTTAGGCAATTCGGTGCTTAGTGTTATAGCTGCCTCTTGGGCTTCAGATTCCTCTTCGGTAATGGCTATAGTGCCTTTGATAGGTGTGGAGGAAGAATCTTCCCTGAATTTCTCCGATAATTCCTTTATCATCTTTGTTGCCTTTCTTGTAGCTTTGGGTACTACAATTCTCATTTTTACTTTTTCTTTCACTTCTTCATAGGTTCCATACCTCAGCTCGGTAGCATGTCTTGGTAATGTAAGAAATGCATCAATTTGTTGTTGTGTGATCTCAAAATCAATCTCGTAACCCATAGGTGACAAAGATTGAGTTCTTGGTTCCACAACATTCACATAACAGTAATCAGTGTCTACTTCAAAACATATGTCATCTTTGTATTTCTCCACTAGCTTGGGTGGAATCCGGTACCTGTTATGCATTTTCTCTTGAAACTTACTGAAGTAATCATCCATAATATCATTAAAATTATCACCTAGCTTCTTGATGAAGTCATTGATCTAATGGGTGATTGGTCGGTGTAGTTCTCAAACAACTTTACCGACTGATGGAAATAATTTTTCAAAATAGAAAAACATGCATACAAGTAGTGATCCAAACTTTAGTGTATTAGCCTAGTTGTTCTTCTTCGGCTTCCTGATGGTGTTCAGTTTCTCAAACAGGTTTTTCAGCAACACCTCACATAGATCAATTTTAATTCCCTTTTTCACAATTTTATATTCTAGGTCTACTGCTGCATAGGGTACACTATTTTCCCTTGCCAATTGGAAGAAAAAGTAACCTATTACTCTAATGGCAAATTTTAGTTCCGCATCAGTGAAATTGTTCAATTTCAGTCCTCTGCAATCTGATTCCACTCCGGTTAAACTGATCAATTCCTTCTGTGATATCATCTTTTGAGCTTGGGCATGATCATAAATAGGGTAACAGGTCATAAGATGAATGATTTCCTTGGTACTCTTAAACGGTTGCTCTTCTAGCCACATGAAGTCATCATGAACTCTGCTCAGAACAAACTTGACCCACTGGGATTTGAACACATGGGGATAGGTTAGGGCTTTAGTTAATCCCTTGATCTTAATGTGCTCATACTTGCTATCCAATTTTCCATCGGTGCACAATTCATCATAGGTGTCTTTGATTTCAACGTGACCAAGTTCTTCAACACAACATTTGGTGAAGAATCTCACATCCTCAACTAATAGCACTCTATCTGGGATGAGTGAAAATGCGGTTTTGTCATCCGGTTTAGATGCAACTTTGGGAGTTAAAGAGTATTTTAGTGAGGGCTTTTCAACATTCTTAACAATGATGGGATCTTGGATCTTAGGTGCCATTTGTAGATTTCAGATAAAAACTAACAAAAGATCCTTAGGGTTTGAGGATTTTCAAATGGCAGACGCTTCACACTTAGTAGATAATAACAACTTGATAAGATCAATAAACCAGCTTAACAATGCGTTGAGATTAATGTAAATACCTTTAATTTTTCTTTGTAGGAGGTTTGATCACCTTAGATTCACTTTGCTCTGCTCTCTCAAAAACTTGGTAAGTAAAAAATGACCGCGTAAATGTTTTAAGTACACAGTATACCTTATCGGGCTCTGTGCAGGTTAGGTCAAAAACATTAAATGCACTCGGTTCCACTAAACTTTCTTTCCCTTTTTTTGCGTTTTAACCAAGTAACCAAACTTCCTTCATTTACCGACTTAGCAGGTTTCCTGTATTCATCGACTTGACGGGTTTTCTATATAGTACTCCAAGAGACTTTGATAGAATTTCAAACTTACTACTACATCTTAACTATGCAGATTTTGAATTAAGTACATAATAAAATAGGAACTGTCAAGATTTAACCTTTAGAGAATGCAGTCCCTTCATACCTTTACTGATTAATTTGGAATAGGAGCACCTAACTCGGTAGGTAAGGTGCTTTCTTCATTTGACACAATTTCCTTCTTTTTCCAAATCATCTTTAATTTTTCTTTTATTTCCTTAGTGTCTTTTCTAGGTTGATCTCCGCAATCTCCAGCCAAGTGTCCTACTTTGTGACAATGAAAACATGCCATACCAGGATTTCTCCATGATCTTCGGTTGTTCATCCCAAACCTTATAAAGCAGTTGGCACTTATATGTCCATATCTTCCACAACATTCACACCATATCCTTGTATTGTAATCCCATGGTACTGCAGCATATTGTCGGTTAAGATCTTTGTGGGTTCGGCAGCTTCCAGTGTTTGCTCGGTGTGCATACCACATATAGTTCTTTTTATTAAACCAACACTTCTCGATACTATGTCCATATCTATTGTAGTTTTTACAAAACCCTTTGAATTTTGCCTTCTGATAATTGTTAACAGACTTTGTCCTACATTGATTAGATTTGTGACCATATTTATTGCAATTGTAACAATAAACATTGGACTTAGTGACATTCGGTTGCTTACCCTTTCTAATTTGGCACATGTTGGCAGTATGACCTTGATTTCCATAGTAGTTGCAAATAGGCTTCTTTCTTTTGATGTTCTTCTTGATTCTAGCTTGCTTTGATGATTCTCCTCTCTCGATAGTATGAATTCCCTTCTCGGTAGAGTCTTTTCCTTTGTAACCGAGTCCTGCATCTTTGTTGGGTCTTCTTGTATTCAGTTGCTCATCCAACATCTTTGATGCTTCATAACTCTTCTTTAGTGTTTCTTTGGATTTCTTCTCTGTTTCAAGTTCATTGGTCAACCTTGATACTTCAAGTTTCAATGCTTGATTCTCATCATCTTTCAGATTTGCTTCATGATGTGCATAACCTAGTTGATCTGACAGGTTTTGTTGAATTCCAGTCAACCTTTTGATTTCATCATTCTTATAAGATATTAAGGCTTCAAGTTGTTGTTTCCCTCTTTCTAGATCTCTTATTTTATCCTCGACTATCCTCAATGCATCAAGATTTTCAGTCATCTGTGTGCTGAAATGTTCATGTTCTCTTTTCATTGCTTTTAGTTGATCAGCCAGTGCTTTGTTCTTTTCTTTCAATACTCCAATCATTTCTTTAGTCTCTTTAGATATACTATTCTCAGATGATGTCTCAATTTGTTCCACTACTCTTGAGAGTCCTGGAAATCATCAGATAATCTTCTTCTCACTTTCAGAGATTTTTGCATTTGCCTTTGCATGTCTGCAATCACTTGATTAGCATGATCCAACTCTTCTTGTAGATACACAATCTTTCAAGATTGTTTATAGCCTTCCATTGATAAGATCTTTCTCTTTAGGCAGTTAAACCCTTTTCCAAGATTGAAGCTCTGATACCAATTGTTAGGCCCAATATGGAAAGCTAATGTACTGAGAGGGGAGGGGTGAATCAGTACTTCAAATCTTTTTCTTAACAATATCTTTACTGTTATGCATGAATTGAATAGTGCAGTAACATAATATAATGCTAAAACAAATAAATAACAATCATACATGATTCACTCCATAACACATATATTTTGGTTACGCAGAAACTCTTGGTTAGAGAGAAAAACCGCGGTGGGGATGGCATCCACAACTTCACTACTGCAATAATAAAGGTTGCTCGGTTAGAGCTACATGTTTAGCTATTTCTGATAGCTTACCCTGTTAGGAGTATCAAGATCTATTAGATCTACCTTGCTAAAGGATTTTACAACACTTAATCTAAATGTTGCACCTGGTTAGAGGATTTACAATTTATAGACTTGATTAGAGTCTTTTACCTTGTTAAAAGTTTCTCTTACAACTTCAAAATATTACAATAAAATCATTACAAATATCTGCAACTTTACATCTAGAATGTTATAGCAGATTCTATGTGCTTAGAATAAGATTACCTTGCTTATAGCATACCTCGGTAACCCATATAGTAACTCAGTAAACCCTTCTATTTAATTTGTTCTTTGACTGTTCTCTGAAATCCTTCTCAGTGACCTCTGTGTCTCTGTAACAGTCATAACACTTAATGCTTTCACATGTCTTGCTCCATATATTTCTATATCCTCCTTTCTGTCATACTACATGTATATATCTAATCTTAATCCATGTTGTATAAATAGATCTCTTATGTCGGTGATCCATTCATTGCTTCGATCTTACAAACATGTTTTATCGAATGAATAACCATGCAAAATATTTCATTGGTTAGATGACCTCAAAATCATACACAATCTTTAAGTGCAATTTCCAATGTGATAACGGTTCTATGTTCCTTGATCTTGTAACATGTTTTCATATGTATGTCCAGGTTCAGTGAATCTCGTAACATGTTTCACTCGGTGTGTCATCTTTGCTGCTCGGTAGACATGGAATGATACTCGGTAGACAGCTCGGTGCATATTAGGCTCTTGACTACTTTCTTCTATAACCGACTGGACTATGCATACCGACTGAATATTTCGGTAGAGATAACTGACTATAGTATATAGAATAACTTTGAACATAAAACTAATGGCAACTTGATAAGTAGTAACAAAAGGTTTACACCCAAATAGAAAATGTCTCAACCAAATACATAGACAAGTCCACATCAAGAAGCAAGAATGTAAAAGAGAAATTTGGATGGGAAATACAGTAACTCTATGCACACTCTAAGATTAAGGGTGTAGCATCCCCCCTTCTTCATGGAAACATTATCCTTAATGCTAATCAAGTGTGGATGATTCTACATGAACTCTTTATCCCCCCATGTGTCATCTTCAACTAGAACATTATTCAAGTAAATGTGATACTAAATGAGTGTTCTAGTCCTCAGCTTCTTTGTGCATGTCTGATGAATTAACTTTGGCTCCAACATGATTTAGTCCTCAACTTCTTTGTGCATGTCTGATGAATTAACTTTAGCCCCAATTTTATTCTTCCTTCTTCACCTAGTTGTCATAATACTATCTACATAGGTATATTATTCCCAATAACTTTCTTCAAATAAGAAACATGAATAATTGGATGCATTTCAAAATAAGAGACTATAGGGAATCATTTCCAGATATCCTTCAAAGCAATATCTTCAAGCCAACAATCATGCCAAAATAAAGTTTTTCCCCCATACTCAACCTCCATTATATATGCAAACATATATGACTATAATAATTCTTGATAAAATTCCAAATATTAGGACCCAAGAGAAGATCTTTAACATTCCTAATGAGATCATCAAGCTCATTATACAAATATTTGGATTGAAAAAAAATTACTCCAAAACCTATCCTTCTCTTCAAATATTCTTCAAGGTATTTTAGAGAATAAAAAATTGTTTATATTAATGTAAACTTCTCATATTCTTAGGAAAACAAACTTTTCCCCATTTAATCAAATTATACTTGTGTATTTTCACTCCTACACCAAAGGAAACTATGTTGTATCACCTCTAGTACTTTCACATCTTTTCTTGGAATCTATAAAATAGACATAATACACTTGAATAGAAGCTAGAGATACCTTAAAGAATGTTAAAATATACATCAACTTTCTCAACTTCTAGATATAATCACCAACTAAATCTCAATATTTCTAAAAGAAATAAACCTAAACCATTTATCCCCCAAGCCTTCATAGCCTCCAATCAAAAGGTATCTTGTTAAATTTCATCCAAAAAGAATGGTTTCGTCAAATCATCATGTTGGGAATCCTTCACCAAATTAGGAATATTTATCAACATCTTCTCTTGTACAAATTGATCTTCATGCAGGGTAGAGTCCAATAGCTCCATGAGAAATTTATATCCTAATAGCCACCATATCTTCAAGTGCATTACTTGAAGGAAGTTGTATGTTAACAATCTTGTTGTTATATCTTCTAGTTTTAGTGGTTAGATGGAAAAACATAGGATTGCAATCCCCCTCCCTTAGCCATTTCACTCTAGATGTCTGTTGCTAGAATATGTCCTTCATCTTTAGAATTTTTTTGTTATCACTCATCCATTCATTTGTAAAATATCTTAAATCTACCATGAGCTCAATTTGAGAAATATTTTCTTCCGTGATGTATAACTCAAATTCCACCTTTTCTTGTTTTCAAATTGATTTCTCATTATTTATTAATTTCATACTTTGACTTGTCTCTTTATTTTTGTAACTTTTTAAAAAGGATGTATCTTTTGCAACCAAATCCTTAAGCGTCATTTTCCAAATCCTCCAATGCCTTCATTTTTACTTCACATTGATGCTTAAGTGTTATTTTTGAAAACCTTGGATTCCTTCATTTTCACTTTATTAGCACCATTTTTCCTACCCTTTTTTATTATTCTATCTAGTATCTACATGGATGTTGGTCTTCCCTCATAGCTTTATACCCCTTTAGGTTGTAATACTCCTTCAAATAATCTTGGATAACATCATTATCCCTAACATAATCTTTTTTCTTATCCACTTGATTAGGAGGCCTATAGGAGGGCCTATAGAACCCTAGATTCATAACCATTTTCTCAGGGAGTACATTATTTGTCTTTTTAAATAATTTTTATTTTTAGATAGGTGGGTTCAAATGATGAAATTTTTGCTTCACTTGGGATAAAACCTTTGTGATATGGGAGGAGGGGAAAATCCCATTCTCTACCCTTCTTCATATTTGAATAACTCACCTTAACATCCTTTTGCATTACAATCCCTAGTTAAATGTCCAATCTTCTAGCACTAGAAGCATCTAATTGGGAGACATTCATATTCAAGTTCTTGACTCCATTAATCCAAAATAGAGGATAGCTTAATGTCATTCTTGATTGACTTACTTGAATTCATTTTGACACAAGTTCTTGAATGATTCACTAATTTCTTTCCTCATGTCATATTGAAGAACTATACATACTCACATAGGGTATCACCAATCAATAAAACCTTTTTAGGCCATAACTCCTAAGGCAATTTTGTAATGCCCACCAAAATAACCAAGAGAAATAAACCAAAATCTACTAACAAATAGAGATAATCTTTTTTTAAAACAACTATTACTTTGTCATCATCAACATACATCAATACAACATTAATTATATACAATTTTCTCATAAAGCACATGTACATAACCATAAAACTATGTTACACAAGCAGAATTAAAACATTTAGAATGTCAACTTATCTCAATTATACTCTTACCAACTCATTCATTCCCTAGGGTATCTTAACGTCACTACTTGACATCATTCCAACATAACACTTATCCATCTAGAACATTATAAGCTATCATACAACTAACCATTATCTTTTCATGTAACTAGAATAACATTAATACATATGCATAATTCATTCTCATAGCATTCTCTATCAAAACATCTTAGATCCATTTATCCATTTCATCTAATTAATACCTATCTACTCAAATAGATTCAAGACAACTATTTTATCCTTGCTATCATTCATTTCATAGGTTAACATAGCATAATTTCATTTCCCAAATACAAATGCAACACAATTACATATAAGTTATCTCATTTCTCTTCCACATAGAATCCTCAACTTCTATTATATAAAGAATATCCATTACATCAAGGAATAATCAAGGAACTTTTCCCTATTCTCTACATTAGATCCTATTACAATATCATTTACAAATACATAAAGATACTTGATACAAAGATACATGATCTCTTTTACATATACAAATCATTATGATACAATGTCTTCCTTCCCATGTACATAGAAATCAGCTCTGAAGAATAATCACATGAAGAATCCAAGAATCCAATCTATGCCTGCTAGCATCCAAGAAGAGAAATATCCTAATGGAAGAAGGCATCAATCCACCCGACCATGTGGAACCAAATAGGAACCACCCCCCATGCTAGGAGATGACATAAGGTTCCAACTCACACTTAATACCTAAGCTGGCACCTATCAACCAAAGGAAATAACATGACTTCACAAGACTCCAACAAGAGAATACAACATCAAAATACATCACATGGCTAAATCAAAGAAATAAACCTCCAAAGGAAAAATAAACAAAAATGGAATATGGATAATGGACACATGTGGTGGGGTAGAGTATCATCACATGCTTTCCTCATGTGGAATCTACCTCAATCTTCGAGCCAATCAAGAGAGAATGATACACCACTTCAGCGGTCTTCCCAATACAAGATCCCAAAACCACCTCCCTGGGCATCATTGGGGAACAAGATCATAATACTTAATTTCATTATATTTATTAGGTGAATTCATAATTACCCAACCCACTATTGAATTACTATTAATGTTATCACTTACAATTACAATAAGAAAACTCTTCATGTGCTTCCAACCGTTCTATACCCTGAACAAGCGGTCTATTGCTCACGATCTCGGTCCTACACATGAAAGAGCCTACTCCCACAACCATGGACCATAACCATAAGGTAAATTCACATCCAAAGAACATCATAAAAACATCATGAAGGCCCACAAAATATATAGAAACAATCACATGATAATGAAAACAAACTGAACATAATGAAGCACATATGACCACACACATGGAAAGAGCCTTCACCAAATCAATGCAAATGAAGAGAGAAGAATAAATATAATCCAAGGATGAATCCAAATCCATTTCAAATCCTCTATATTGAGGTAAAACACATCTCACTGGAGCAATAAAATAACCCTCAACAACAAGGCATACATCCTCTTGTCGGAGCAATGCAATACATATGAAACACCTTAATGATAGGGTACAATCCAAAACACCAAAGCACAAATCATCATAGATAGAACAAAAATTAAATCATTAAAAACTATAATAAGCTTTAAAAAGTCATACTCAACCTCTGGAAGGACCCCAAAATCAGCCTACAAAAACCCAGATGACAGAAACTTCATAAACTTGAAATTACTCAGATTGGCTCATACAAAACATGAACTGGCACATACAAAATACAAATTGGTGCATATTATCATTCTTTAGCACATATGACATATTATATAGCACATATGATCATTCTTTTAGCACATATGAAATAACAAGCAAAAATAACTTAAAACAGAGACACAACTTGACGAAAATGCCCATATTGGACCCCAGACTCACTAATAGGCTAAGAATCAATTCTAGAATGAACAGGATGGTAAAAATAACACATACATAACATATAGACCAATAAAATAGACTCCTATGAGATTTAAGAAAAGTTACATGATCAATCATACACACATAATCAACAGAAAAGTGCCTAACAGAGACACAAAATAGATGGAAAGGTGAAACAAAAGGGATACCTAACAAAAAAAAAAATCTCCAAGCCTCTCATGTGTATTAAAACCAATTCAAGGAAACTTACTCTAAAAATAACATTCACAAGTGATCAAAGGTAACCCCCGACAACACCCAAAATCTCAAATACAAAGAAACTCACTCTTAGGATTCCTGAGAAGAAAACAATCATTAAGATATCTGAAAATACACTCCAAAACACTGATAATGCAAGGAAATGACAAAGTCTAACTCAAGAACAAACAAAGGGGAAAACTCAGAGAAATCTTTCTTGACAACACCATTCCAAAATTTCTAGAAAATCAACTCAATAAAGGATCCCCTTCCCAAATTTCCTTTCAGAATGTAAATAGATTTTACAACCAAATAGAAATTCCCAAATCAATATTTTGACAAACACCATTGAAGACAAGCTTTTCAAAAGTAAAATTATAGAGAATGAAGATCCGAGAACTCCAACCTGTAAAACACAATCAAAACAATGAAGATTTGATGAAGAGAAATCCAAGCAACAATCCAAGCAAGCAAGCTTCAATCCAAAATCAATTCGCAATCCAAAAACTCCAATTCCCAGAATCATTAACCCAACAACACTCATAGAGAGCCAAATAAATAGAAAAATTATTCAAAACTATGGCCAAACATCGATGAATCAAAATATTCCCAAAAACAATATAACCTACCTACCCAAACTATATCTTGTATTCTATTTCCCAATGCAATCTTATCCAATAGTGATAAAGGGTAGGTAACTATTATATTAAATCTATTTACTCATGTAACAAGGGGATATAAATTAAACATTATAAAATCAAACAATAACCAAGCTGAATAAAATAAAATAACCCAAGGGCTATGAAATAAAGTAAAGCCATTAAATAAAATAGAATAAATATCTATCCCATAATAATAATAATTCAATAAAATTCAATAAATAAATGGAAGCTAATTAAAAATAAATATCCATTAAATAAATAAACAATAATTCAAAATAAATTAAACTAAATTAAATTAATTAAGCAATAAGCAAATAACCAAACAAATAATTAATAATTAATAAATCAATAAATAAACCATAGATAATTAAATCGAATAATTAATTTAATCAAATAACCATCAAAGTTAATTATTAAATAATCAAATAATTTCACATCTCCAAATAAATAACCATAACTCTAAACATTTTACGCCAAGGGAAGAACACACAACACAAAACTCTAACTTCAACTTACGTCATGGTGTAATCAACAAGGTACACAACTTAGACCTATAATGTGTGAGGGAAACTATGTCATCTCCGACAACTTGCCATTGGGATAAAGACACGCTCAGACCTGTGAAGCCAAGTGGAGTTGATGTCTGGTACCTGTAAACCTGCATCAAACACTAAACACAACATATATGATAAATATACATCATGATAAACATACAAGTGATAGAGAATCATGATGCATATCACACTCGCAATGAGTGATATGACATTGTCTCTACTCACGAAGACAGTCACGCATATTAACATCAAACACTGTATATAATCATAATCATAAAATAGGGTTAGTACCATCATAAATCATACAACCCATATGAGCAATGATCACATGTAAATCCACGAGTCATATAAATCCATCCATCAAGGTGGTACTACACACTAACATCCACAAGAATCATCAAAATTCTATATATCATATAATATGCCAAGCATCATCAATCACATGAATCTCCAAAACATAATGAGTCATATCGAATAATCATAAGTCCATATAAAGTCCTAATATCAATGATACCATCTAAGATAGCAATAACGTCATAAATAACCATCCAGGTATCCATCATAAGTCTATATGTCTATCAGAACACAAATCAAAATGCAAGTCTAGGAGGGACGCTACAAATTATATATTTTTTATCTGAAGAGGGGAATTGTAACGCCCGACCAAGGAACCCTAGAGGATAAGAGAAAAATGTACAAGAATGCATGGAATTTTTTTTTGAAGTAATTAAGTGTCACCATGCATTACATATACAAGTATAACACTCAACCTCAAGATTAAGTCAAGTAATTGGTAACCAACTAAGCACATGTGGAAGACTAAACTCTTGGAACACCAACTTAGATAGCTCAAGTCACTTATAAGGGTTCCCTAATGTCACTACCTTAGCAACGCATCCATGAAAAGTTCGATCACTCATGACCTACTAAGAGATGACTAAATCAACCTCCAACACAACACCCACATACCTATACTCATTTTAAAATACCAATAGAAATGTTCCTATGATAGCATCATGATACATCAAGAATGAAGAAGCATAAGAGATCATACATCATGCCCAATTCCAACACCAGTGCATGTAAGGAAATATCAATACATATCCAATATCAGTTATACATCCATCTCCAATTGGAGTGTCCGTTACATACATGATCATTGATGCACCGCATGAAATGATATACAAATGATTAAATCTCATAATAAAGAGAAGAGAATGAGTATAATCCAATGTTAAGGAAGGATTTAGCATCCATCAATCCAGTCATGAACCAAGTCCTCAAATCCCCAATGGTGGTTGGCAACGCCACCCAATCATATTGTTCCCTTAGTTCCACCCCTATTCTCATGGAGATAGTCACATGACCTAGACAATCATACAAGAACATGAGGTAGGGAAATAGGCTTACATAAATTAAACCATGGAGCAAATTCTCAACATAAAACTAACACCCAATATGAGTCATAAAGCCATATCAAGATGATAATTCCAACAATGCATTGCACTCATCAAAAGAGAAACAATCAAGAAAGAGAAGGTGCCCGAACAACAAGTAAAATACCAAATAACGAGGAAGCATCCTCATGCGACAATAATAAGGACAAGGAGGCACTCACAAGAGAAACACAAAATCTACCATGTGACATAAGTCACAACATGATAACCAAAAGATCCAGAAATAGTAAATCCATAGGGTGCTACTCAACTATTAGGACCTAGATACTAGAGTTCTAATTTATAGAGTATCACCATGTGTGCTCGTGAGGATGCACCACATGGAACTAAAGCATTCTCTCATATAGATGAGAATGACAATCATTCCCAATGCTAAATGAGCAGGGATCTCTCTTTGGATAGGTCTTAGTGCTCCATGAGCAGGCATACCTTCCCATGTCATCCTTAGCCTAATACTAGAGCTCAAGGCATGCTTGTGGAACCACTTATCTTATTTAATGTTTTATCCCATCCCAATTTTATTATTAAGTTATCACTTGATTAAGAAACTCCCCAACATGATTGCCCATGTACCATTTTGGGTTGGGTGCGCATTGGGAGCCACTCCCTAGACCCAATATAGTACATAATCCTAGGCTCATCCCATTAAATTGAATGAGGTATAAAAGTTAAACATAATTCAATAATCCATTTATCATAATCGCAATAACATCATATGTCTCTTTTACACAATGCCATATCATCCAATACAAGGCATACTCACTTGCTCATGCTACTTAGAGAATCAAATCCACTTGATCCCACAATGAAGTGAAATTACATATAATGTATAAATTATCTATTCAAGAAATCCACAAGTACTCAAACATAAACTCAAATTATCATAACAAAAGCCATCAAATAATTACACTTGGAAAAGCACGAGTCAAACAACAATAGCAACCTCATTGTAAGTCAACATACAACCATCCATGTGCCATCTCTAACATCAATAAACATACCCAATTTCTGATACATTAAGAGATAAAGTAATAGATAAATTTACTTTCATCATAATAGAATCATAAGAGGTCATGAACATAGTGCATAATGAGCCATAACTCAAGGAGAATCGTAAGGCCACATGAGCGCGAAGATGGATCCAGATTGATCCTGAATCAAGTATACAAGCACAATTATTCATGCCACAACATAAAAATATGTCAAAACCATCATATTTCATTCTTATTAGGTTCAATTAGGTCTTGGAATTCAACCTATAGGCCGTGTATAGGCCAGACAGGTTCAAATGGGGTCTATGGACCATAATTGATAAATAAATGCCACACTAGTATTAGATGCCCCATTTTGGGAATCAATTGTGCCAATATGAGCATAAAAGTGCCAATAATTATCAAATTTTCCATTGTACATATAAATAGCATTAATTTTCTCTTCAACTACACCATTGTATGGTAGATGTGCCATTCTGGGTTAGGAGAGGGGTTTGGCTTCGGGAAACACACTAGGGCTCCAAAATTGACCAAATAGGGGCATGAAAGGCAAAATTAGGGACCTACCCATCAAAGAAGGGCCTCATAATACCTCAAAAACATTTATAATACACCCATACAACTATCCCACAAACATTGGGTATCAATTACCCAAATTCACTTTGTTTTGACATAGTTTCCCCAAGCCAACATCCAAGACAATTGAACACTAAGATAACTAAATTTAATTGTCCAAAATGGACTAAAATGAAATTCCAAAACTTGAAAACAATAAATCAATTCAAATTGAAAGGAGAAAGAGAGTTATGAAGAACCTTACTTCAATTTGGAAAGGAAGCTTAGATTCAAAACTACTCTCTACACACTCAACCAATGACCTCAAGAATTGAACCGCCACAAGACTTCCTCGATCCAAATCTTTCAAGATCTTGCCAAAAAAATTCCACCTCCAAAATTTCTTAGGATCAACCAATCCTTGGTGCCATGAAGAAGGTTTTGAGAGGAGGACAAACAAAATACACTACGTGTCTAAAAGAATGAGCCCAATTATGAGTTATAAGCTCATTATAAGAGGGGAATAAAATCAAATTTAAAATCTAAATTAAATTCATAAGATTATTAATTCTTTCAAAATCGCCCAAATATAAAATCACTCAAATAACTATATTCAAATACATAACTAACTTAATGCACATTTGATATTCATTTATTGAGCCATGATATAAAATTACCATAATTACATGCGATAAATGACCAACTAAAGGAATATGAACAAGAAATCATTACGGGTCAACTAAAGATAACAAATAGGTATCCAAAAGCTACTAAATGTGATAGTCGGGGATCAAAACCATAAAATCATTAAAATAGTAAAATTAGGGAAATTGCACTAATCAAGGGGCACAAGTTTAGGTTTGGGATAATTGGCCAATGTGATATATCTTGTTAACCACCATTGGGGAATGCGAGCATGCTTAGACCTATGAAACTAGGTGGAATTGATGCCCAGTACCTGTAGTCACTAAAACATTCACATGTCAAGTGTACCTGCACACACACACACACACACACACACACACACACACACACACACACACACACACACACACACACACACACATAAAACCAAATAAATTGTATCATTGAAGGGAGTTTGAACATTTTATGCATTCTCATATAATCAAATGTTGTGATATCGTCCCTTTCACATCTAATCATCAATTAAATATCATAACACTGTTAGTAAAATGATATCTCATCGAATCAAAATAATATAATATTATTCATTACTTTAATCCATTGGTCCATCCAACATCACTAATCTCATTCTAATCTCATTCTAATCATTACTCAAGTTAACATTTCTCATATAATAATACAAAATCATGAAATAGGTCTATCTCGATCATCAAAACACATTAAATCTATATCATGTCATAGCAACCATCCAATGAGTCAAGTATCCAGAACAATCATTCAATGGCTCTCACAACCAGACATAAGAATAAAGCACACATCCTAATGCAAAAGATTCATCCAATCACAATGAATCAATCCAACACATCATTGGTCTTAAAATGATCTTGAAACATATATCAAAATTGAGCATGACAAATACTCAAAATCACATACACTGCAATAAAGAAGAATCCAAAGTAGAATCAAGAACCACAAGGAGATCCACAACCAACTGCAAAAGATACAATCCATGGGCACAAGGCCAAAATCCACATAAAGAAGCATGGAAAGCAGGAAAGTAGACAAGAGGGGCATTACAGGCATCTTGAATAAACTCCACATGCAAATCAAAGCTCAAGGACCAATCATGAATATATAAACCCATATTCCCTATGAACTAAGGGCCACCCTTAAGAATACAATCTTGTTCATACTTTGACCAAATAGAAATCTATAAAACCCCTAACACCAAGAAACTTAGCTCTAACATAGGGGAGTACCATTTTTATTGATCCATGATTTGATCCTCTCCACCAATGACCAAATACCAATAACATTTACAATCACCATTTTTTTTTAGTATCTCTACTTTTGAATTTAGAAGATCATCTAATATTCAAATAAACAAAACCCTTGTCCACCTTTATGCATAAATTAAAGGAAAGTATAAACAATAAAGAAACTGTAAACTATGTAATGGATAAGAGAAAACATATCAAACATTAAATTGTCATTGTATTTATTCATCATTCCATTCTCACAATACATTTCCATATATAGATACAAGAATATAACTAAAATCTCCAACCAACTATAAAGTAATAACTAAATATATTAATACATTTCATACAAAAAAATTTCTATGTTCCTCTCCTAGCTCTTCTACTCTCTTTCTCCATCCAAAGTTTTGTTCTCTTTCTCAAATAAACCTTGAAACTCTTGGTATTCATCCTTTTCCTTCACCAAAGAAGACGAAGTTCTAGAGCCTAGTTGTTATATACCTCCATAATCTCCATTCAATACTTCTACATTGCTACCTTCACCTTTTTCACCATTTTTACTATTTTCACCCTTTTTTTCTTTCTTTTTTTTTTCTTTTGTCTTATTATCAAAATCTGTAGTTTTTAGTTCTTAACATTTTACAGGGTTAATACATTTGTTTTACTTTTGTATGTAATTTTTAATTTACTTTCAGAAAAGTCAAATTTTAATTTGTTTTTTAGAAAAGCTATCATTCATTATTTTGGTAGTTTTTTTGTTTTGTTTTTACCATATATATATATGGCAAATTTTTTTCATAATTACATATACATCATGCTTCTTTGAACTATAAGTTAAGAGAGTTTGTTCTTTTAAAAATAAAATAATTATCCCTATTAATGGGGATAGACAAGTTAGGTCTCCAAAAATTAAAGCCTTAAGGGTTAAAACAAAGTCCCCCTTCTCATAGATGGTCAAAGATGAATTTTGATTGAGCCTTAATAGGAAATCTAGGAGTATAGAGAGCAAGATGTATCCTAAGAGACAAGAATGGTTATATGATTGAAATACTATCAAAGAGACCCAAAGAGGGGACAATATATGAGGTTGAAGCCTAATCCCTCATCTTTCATATGTGAATATGTAACATATATGGATGCTACAACCTTGAAATTAAGGGAGGTTCAATGATAATTGTCAATACAATCAAGAAGATAAAATTGCCAAATTGGAAAATCAATAACATTTTTCAAAATGTATGATTTCTGTTAGTTTTTTTGTAAATATAAACTATCAAATACATCTAGAGACAGGCAAATGAAGGGGATAATATTCTTTCTAACTTGCAATAGACATGAATGAGAAATGTATTATCAATCCCAAGGTTGATCCTTTGCCAAATCTTAATCATAAAACAAAGTGCTCATCAAGATTAGAGAAAGCAAATGAGTAAAGAAAATCAAGGCCAATTGAGCATATATGGAGGATAATAATTATCAGTAGTGACAAATAGATTTTGAAGTTGGCAATTTAACATTTCAAAAATTGTAAGATTTAGCTTGTGTCAAGTTAAGGAATAACTCCAATTTTGGATGAAGCCATAGGATGGTAAGGAAATTTACCAAATATGATTAGGTAAATCTTAAATCAAAGTCTTGTTCATTGAAGAATTCAAACCCTTGGAAATTTCATTTAGTCTCATGGATACACATGTAAGGCTTGTCATAATTTTTTACATGAGATTGAAAAAGGTTTTAAAAAAAAGAACTGAATTATTCCTACATATAGTGTAGTAGGCTTTAGGCAATGAATTCATGGCCTTTGACCACCATTATGTTGTACAAACCAAAATACTGAGAGGGGGGGAGGGGGTGAATCAATATTCCCCTTTTAAAATTTAAAAATGAAATTTTGAAACTTACCTTATTATCAATTAACCTCAACTCAAAAGAAATGCATGCAACATATTTTGTTTTTTGATCGGTTAATGGTATTTTTATTGATAATATCAAATTTACATTTCTTGCTTATCAAAAAGCATTGTCTATGCCATTCATATGAAGTTTATCTTAGAAATATTATCTAGGACCCCCTCTGACATATAGACCAAAATGTCGACTACCCCCCATCCACTATATGCTACTAATATGTTTACAATATTGCACAATTACAATACAAAATATTTATCGCAGGATGGAAAAAAACAAAATGGAAACTGTAATAGTTTACTGTATGACTACAATTTCCTCGCCTTTCTCATTTGCATCCTAGCCTCCTTCCAGTGGTTTCTCAAGTTCATCAATGTCATCATTGTCTTCCAGTGGGAATCCAATCCACAGAGTTTGCCATGACCTCTTCTTATTCAAACCTCTTGGGCGGTCACATTTTTGTTTGAATGAAGAGGCTCCACTTGAGCTTGAAGATTTCATATCATTCAGTACCCATTTCTCTAGTTCCCATCTAAGCACTTGTCACTCCCATGTCAGAGGGTGACAAACTGGTGGAAATTGACGAAGAGTTAATAGCTAAAGCTACGGGACTCAAAAGGGAGGGCTGCAATTTCTACAGAGATAGGAAGGTCAGTAGGGAAGCCATTGAAAGGTACCCGGTCACAGAGAAAGAGAAGAAAAGACTGGTAAAGTTGAGCAAAACCTATTACCCGCCTAGGGCTTTTGCAAAGCCCTGGCGAGAAATTCTCTTTGTTTTAATGAGGTATATAACTCTAGATGGCAAGTTTACGAAAGTATATGGATATCACTTTGTCCTCTTAAATCATTTTAGGCATAATGATAAGGTGAATTTCCCTTATTTCTTGCTCTGTTCTATGAATGCATCCCTAAAAGCATATAAAGAAAATCCTCGAGGTGACACTGCAAGGCACTAGGGACTTATGGTCCTCATTTATGATCATCTTAAGGCTAGTAAAATCAATTGAATGCAGCTCTCTGTGGATTCAGAAGAAGAAATGTCTGATTCTGATTTCTCAGAGGAGGAGGATTCAGATAATGATTCCTTGACTGAAAATGAGGAAAGCTCTGACGACTCAGAGTATGAGAGGAGCAAGAAGAGGAAATCAAGACCCTCTTCTTCTAAGAGTAAAAAACCCCAAAGCAAACCCTTGATTAGTATTTCTTCAGAAGAAGAGGCCTCTGATTCCCTGAGGAGAAGAAGAACCCTAAGGGAGTGCTGAAGGAAAAAAGTAAAATCCAAGCCCAACCCAAAAAGAAGCAAAAGAAAATAGAGGAGACTGGCAAAGATCCGGAGGACACAGGTAAGGAACCGAAAGAGGACAAGCAAAAAAGAACCCTGGAAGCTGAACAAAGCCTGGAGATGGAGACTATGGAGGAGACCCTCAGGGTTGCTGACACTATTTCTGCCCTCCATATTGCTAAAGATGAACAGATAACCCTTGGTAAAGTTACTCCTTCTCCTGGTCCTCACCTCGAGGCCTTGAAGGGTTTTATGAAAACCATTGAATGGCTTATTGATGGGAATAAGAATATTATGGATGAATACAAAAAACTCTGCAACAGAGTCATGATCCTGGAGACCATTAACATTGGAGAGGGGAACACTATGGCCAATTATATTGAAGATTTGAAGAACACAATTGCCAAAGTGGAAGACATCAGAGATGCCTTTAATCCCCGGTTTGAGAAAATTGAAAAGGAGATACAGGATAGAAAAACCCTGGAGGAAACTAATGAAAAAATGCTCTCGGATACAGTTGCCAAAGTGGACAAGATAGAGGAGTGCCTCAAGAACATTGCGGAGCAGAGTCTTAGCATTCTAAAAATATCAGCCAACAACACCCATACCCTCATCAGCAAGCTCGATGATGAAAAGGAAACCCAGGAAATTGACCTGGATGCAGAAGGAACTAGGGAAGCCCAAGGTCCCAGAACTCGCACCCATGGAAAGAGGAAGGAAAAGAAAGTGAATAAGGACCTGGAGGAGCTAAAAGCAGTTGGGGCGGCCTATGATGAGCTGGTGACTAAGGTAGAGGATCTGTTGAAGAAAATTACTATGTAGTGTCTCCTTGGGTTCTTTGCTGTTTTTTCTATTCCCTGGTTTCTTGGACCAGTCGCTTTGTATGAGGACTCTATTTTCTTAGCTTTTTATTTTAACTATGTTGTAATGGTTTCGGGTCCTTAAAACCTATTTTTCAATCAATCAGAACAAATACTCTTTGACCCCATGCATTCCTATCTGCGCAGAGGCACAATGGACCTCCTTATTGCAGTCTTCTCTCCATAAAAGATATGGGCACAAAGGAGGTCAAAATTCACTGAAATGGAGCCAAGACCCATTTTGACATACAAAGCCTGCTCCATCACGTGTCATCCTCGGGAAGCTCTCTAGCCCTCTGCACCACTCCTCATAGATGCACCTACTAATAATCCATTCTACCTTCTCCTTGTATTTGAGCTCAAAGCACCAAGTCGCAAACATAGATGCAATGGCGACATTGGTGCGGTATTTGAATTGAGCCCATAATTATTCCTCCCCAAGAACAATCTTGACTCAAGTGATGAAATCTTTCTCCTCAAAATAGAACACGTTTGTCAACCTTTCATCTATGATTTATCCCCAAAATGCCACCATTGGTCTCGTAGTATGTAGGCAAAAGTTTGGTTTCATTTTGACCGTGGGCAAGGATTTTTTATTATAAAGTGAATAGAAAGTATGCTCTGATGGAAATGTTGTCTTCTCACACTGCAAATTCACTCCTTAAATGTTGTCTTGCATTGCAAGCAAAGAAACCCTTCCCAATATCATCAACTTGGTTGTGAAGTCATTAATGCAAATAGCCTTTTAAATTTGTAGTGCTCAATGGACATGACACTATTTAAATTCGCACGTGAATGGTACAGAGAGACGTCATCTTCTTGTTCAATCGTGCACCATCATTTATTAATTCTAAGTCACCCGAGAGATTTGAGGGAGATTTACATTCTTTCACACGTCCATAGCAAACTGTTGTTGTATTGACAAGCATTAAAGATTTGCATTTGTTTGCTTGCTTCCAGATAATCTCCATTTTATTGTTAGACTATGCCACTTAGTGCGTTTGCTGAGGTCAACTTCAAATCACTCTAGGGTATTACCATTGGGAAGGTAGGTATCTAGTGTCAACTCACCAACCTGCAGTTCAAAATCTTGGTTGGCACACAAATCAACATCCTTGTTTCCTTCACACAACATATGAGACACTTTGAAGTTGTGAAATGAGTTGAGATGGCTTTTAATACATTTGATATCTCTGTCAATATTCTAGTTATGAGCTTCACCCTTAAAAATGGACTGCATTATAATTTGAGAGTCTCCTTCTAGATGAAATCTAACCACATCTATCCTTTTAGCTAGTTGAACCGCCAAAAGAGTCACTTTTACCTTGACTTCATTATTAGTCCCTGTGGCCAGTCATTGCTTACACCTAGTGATGATTATTCTGTTACTATCCTTGGCCACACATCCAACACTCACTAACTCATTTGACTGCAAAATCCAAAAAAAAATTTCGATGAAAGATGCATAATTAGATGTTTCGTCGGATACTTGTGATATTTAATGTGAAATTTTTTAATTTTTGAAAATTTATGCCCGACGCTCGTCGAAATTTCAGCAAACGTTCGTCGGAATTTGGACGAATTTTTTTTTAATAAATAAAAGTGAGCTCGATGATTTATAAATGACTAATTTGATCATCAAATAAAATACACAACTAAATATTAGATTTATGCTTGGACAACAGTTATATGTCATATATATGAATATGTATACGTATACATATATATACACATTATTAATATATATATCTTATATATATGTGTGTGTGTGTATGTATATATATTTATTTATATTAATAAATATATAAATATATATTATATTTTTATATGTGTATATATATATATGTATATGTGTGTATATATAATTATATATCTTTAATATAAGATATATTTAAGTTTTACCAATTTATGGGTACCTAACATCATGGTCCCACACTATGATGCTAGTCATAATTAATTATTTTAATTTTCATAAAAAACTTCCAGCCATAATCCTAATGGGTTGTGCAAAGAATCTCATCCATTAGATTATTTTAATCTCTACCGTTGGATCTTAGGGATTCAAAGGAAAACCCTAACATATATTAAGATGGAAAGTAACTCTATTCTCTCATTTGAACATTTTCTCAAGCTTTCTAACCCTAGCCTCCTCCATTGAAGCTATTATTACAGGTTTCTCAAAAGTGCATCAAACAAGCTATGGAATCAAAGCTCTATTTTTTTCTTATATTGTTTGCAGATTTGCAGGTTGGGAAAGAGTGGCAGCCATATGAATTTGTGGGAGATCAAAATCTCCATTTTATTTGTTTTGGGTTTGCACCAATTTTAATTTGAGATTTTTTTCTTTCCCTCTTGTTTTCTCAAAACCCTAGATTTAATTTTTCTCTTATATTGTTTGCAGATATCTAGTTTGGGAAGGAGTGGTGGCCATATGCATTTTTTGGGAGATCAAAATATTCATTTTATTTGTTTTGGGTTTGCACCAATTTTCTTTTGAGATTTTTTTTATTTCCCTCTTGTTTTCTCAATAAAACCTTGGATCTAATGTCATTTTTCTTTTATTTGCAAGTGCAGATTTGGAAAAAATGGCGACCATTTGATACATGGAAAATTAAAATCTCCATTTTATTATTTGCAGAGATTTTTATTTTGATATTTATTACTTTTTTAAAGTTTTTTATTTGGTTTTGGGAGGGTGTATGGAGTCGAGGTTCTACCCATGACCTCCCCCCCAAAACCCCGTGGGCACAGTTGTGGGTTACCACAACCATGGCAGCCATGGCTGTGGAGCCCATGACTATGGCATCCCATGACTGTGGGTCTCCACAACCGTGGAACCCATGACTTGTGGTTTCCCACAGAGTCATGGGGTTTCCACGGGCTGTGGCATCCACAGTCATGGTCTCCACAACTGTGGAACCCATGACCTGTGGTTTCCACTGAGTCGTGGGTCTCTGTAGAAGTAAAAAGTATTTAAAATATATATATATTTAATGTTATGTGTGTGTGTGTGTGTGTTTGTAACTATTAGTTTAATAATGAAGGTTAATTTTGAAAAAGGTTTTATAGATGAATGAGATTTTTGTGAAGTTTTTTTAATAGTGTTTTTGAACTCTAAATTTAATAATAGTGGACATTTTAGTAACATTATTGAAATATTGAGAATTAAAATGAATTTAATCAACATTTCATATCTAGATGACATCCAAACTTATGAATAATAGTCACTATCTCTTAACTGTTTTGATACGAATGACTAAATATACTACCAATAGATATAAATCAATTGGTATTTAAATAACAATTAATGATTACAATGACTAAATTAACCACTAAATATATTAATAAACTACCAAATTGGTGACTCAAATATATAGTTTTCATTGATTTTTTGCCGAAAACTGGTTCGTCGCTTTTCCGACGAAATCAGGTTCATCGCTTTTCCAACGAAATTTTTGTGACGAAATTTGTAAGGGTGTTTCATCGGTAATACAACAAAATTTTGTTGATATTTCAATAAACATTCATCAAAAATTGGTGCCAAATATAGTAGTGACTGGAAAGTCCCTGGTTTCCACGTGCCGCACCATTGAAGTTTATTTTTATCCAACCTAGCTCCAGAGGGCTCCATTGAGAAGACCTTTCTAGGGGTTTACAAGGATTAACCCTTTGAGACCCATTAACGGGATGCATGCAAAATAATTGAAATGCAAGAGACACAAAACCAAAAGAGAGACACCAAAATTTTATGTGGAAAACCCAAATGGGAAAAACCACGGAGATGGTTAACTCTCAAGATAATTTAACTAGTTATATGAGATTACAAGGCTCACTGCTAAGAAATAGAGACAAAAATGAACTAAGAAAATTGCATCTACATATGCATAGGTTCAGTTCCTAATAAGCTTAGATATCTAAACATTTGCTTGCAACAGATATGGTCAAGAATCTTTGCAACTCAATTACAATCCACTTGCTCTAATCCATTGTTGCATCAATTCTACCTTTCTCCTTCAACACATGAACAACCACAACACATGAACACTCTTACTCACACTTGCACCAAATACACACTATCATATTGAGCAAACCATATATATACATACATATGTATACATATATACACATATATATACATATGCACACACACACACACACACATATATACATATATATATGTATGTATATATATATGTATATGTATACAATGTATATGCATACATATATGTATGTATGTATGTATGTACATACATATATGCATGTATGTATGTACATACATATATGCATGTATGTATGTAAATACATACATACATACATATACATACATATACATATACACACACACACACACACACACACACACACACACACACACACACACACACACACACACATATTAACGCATGTTAGAATTCATCTTCAAATAACAAAGTAATCAATTAGAAACAAGGGAAATCACGAATCCCTATCTAATTAAAGAATCTTAACAAACAAACAATGAAATAACACAATCAAGCAAATAGGAATTAAAATAATGAAATCAAATCAAAACTCCCTATCCCAAGACCGCGTATTGCTTCCATTGCTCTTCTCCTCTCTATGGTATGATGGCTCTCAGATATTGCACTGGTAACTTGCAAGTGACATAGAGATTCAAAGTTCGTGATTGTTGAAAATGGAGACTGGATGCTCAATTTATAGATTATTAGAAAAGATTGATTGAAAGGTGGAACAAATTGATCAAGAGGTGGAACTCAGGTGAGCTCACATGAAAATTGATAGTTGAACTGCTGATTGTAGGAGTGAAACTCAATAGATGGAATAGATTAATTGAGTCAACTGATTGAGAAAAAGATGATTGAAGGAAGAAAAAGAATGATTGGTGGAAATAAAGAAAATGACATAGAGAGCTTAATTTAGAAAAAGCTAACTGAAAGATGGAAATAGAAGTTGAAGAGATAAATGATTTAATTAATTAATTGAATTAATTAATTAATTTAGCATGTGCTTGCATTTAGATTTAGATTTTCAATTTAATCTTTGCATGAGATTAATTCAAATAATTGAATTTATTAATTCAATTTAGCATTTGAATATATTTAGAACTTGACTTTGATTTTCAATTTGATTTTTGAAATCATGCACATGTAATTGAATTTGGAAGAATTTAGAAGAATGTGAAATTAAATGAAATTAGAATTTGGGGATTTGGAAATGGAAGAATTAATTAGTTAATTAAATAATTTAAAGAAACCATTTAATTATGTAGAAATGAAATTTAATTAAATAATAAAGATTATTTAATTTAAAGGATTAACATTATAATTAATTAAATAATAAATATTTAATTAATATTTAGAAGAGGGTTGAATGATTAGATGATTGAAGATAGAAATTTGAAAATTAATTTATTTAAATAATGAAGATTATTTAAATTGGGAAATTAACCATAATTAATTAAATAACAAATATTTAATTAACATTAGAAAATGGTTAAAATGATTAAATGATGATAGAATAGGAAATAGAATAATTAGTAAGATGATGAGGAAATATGAAATTAGAAGAATAGATTAATTAACTTAATTAAATAATTAAAGAATTATTTAATCAATTAGAGGAATAATTAGTACATGATCAATGAGACATTTTTAGGTGTCTACACATATATATGTATGTATGTATGTATGTATGTATGTGTGTGTGTATATGTATGTATATATGTATATGTGTATATGTATATATATGTATGTGTATATGTATGTATATATGTATATACATTTATATGTGTGTTTGTATATATATGTGTGTGTATATGTATATGCATGTGTATATGTATATGTATGTGTATATATATGTATTATGTATATGTATATGTATGTATATATATGTATATATATATACATGTATATTTTTATATGTATATGTATGTATATATATATATATATACATATATATATATGCATATATATGTATATATATATGTATATATATTTATATGTATGTATATATATACATACGTACATACATACATATACATATGTATGTGTGTATATACATACATACATATACATATATGTATGTATGTATGCATGTATGCATGTACATACATATACATATATATGTATGTATGTATATATGTATGTATATATATATATGTATGTACATGCATACATGCATACATACATACATACATACATGTGACAATGTGTATTTGGTGCAAGTGTGAGTGAGAATGTTCATGTGTTGTGGTTGTTCATGTGTTAAAGGAGAAAGGTAGAATTGATGTGATAGTGGATTATAGTAGGTAGATTGTAATTGAGTTGCAAAGATTATTGATCGGAACCTATGCATATGTAGATGCAATTTTCTCAATTCATTTTTGTCTCTATCTCTTGGTAGTGAGCCTTCTGACACTACGTCATTGTAATCCGAGTAGTGAGTCTTGTAAACTCATATAACTAGTTATATTATCTTGAGAGTTAACCCTCTTTGTGGTTTTAAATTTTTGGTCTCTCTCTTTTGGTTGTGTATCTCTTGCATTTTATTTATGTTGCATGCATCTCGTTAATGGGTCTCAAAGGGTTAATCCTTGTAAACCCCTGGAAAGGTATTCCCAATGGAGCCCTCCAGAGTTGGGTTGGATATAAATAAAATTTGATGGTGCGACACGTGGAAACCCGAGACCTTCCAATGTTGGACGTGTGGCCAAGGATAGTAACGGAATAATCATTGCTAGGTGTAAGCAGTAACTGACCATGGGGACTAATAATGAAGCTGAGGTAAAAGTGACTCTTTTGGTAGTTCAATTGGATAAAAGGATATGTGTGGTTAGACTACATCTGGAAGGAGACTCCCAACTTATAACGTAGTCTATTATTAGGGGTGAAGCTCATAACTAGAAAATTGACAGATACCAAATGTATTAAAAGTTATCTCAACTCATTTCATAGCTTTAAAGTATACATATATGTGTGTGTGTGTGTGTGTGTGTGTGTGTGTGTGTGTGTGTGTGTACATATACATATGTATGTATATATATATATATACATATATATATATATATGTATACATATACATATGTATGTATATATATATATATATATATATATACATATACATATACATATACATGTATTTGAGATAATGGTTTTCACAAAGAGGAAATAAATTCTTGGATAATAGTTTGTACATAATATATATGCATATTGTGGGTTATTACATGTTAGTTATAAGTAAGTAGAGCACACACACACACACACACACACACACACACATATATATGCATGCACATGCACCAAGTCAACCTCAATAACACTTTCCCCAAGAATACTTCTTCATCAGTCTTCTACATGATTTCTTTCAAGAATATTCCAATAGTTAGATCACATGTTACATTCATATACATATACATACATACATATACATATACATATACATATACATATACACATACACACACATATGTATATATATTTATACATATACATATACATACACATACATATATATGTATACATATACATATACATATACATACATTTATGTACACACACACACACAAACACACACATATACATATGTGTGTGTGTGTGTGTGTGTGTCTACCTGAAAAGTGTGGAAATTGCAAAACAAGACACAAACAACTCAAGCACATCAATGAAACATTATGTTAGAGATCAATGAAACATATAACGTAAGTAAATGAAACAAAATCTCTAAGAACATCTCATTGTTCTTTATCTCCAAAGATCCTTGAAATCAAGTTGTCTCTCAGCTTGGAAGAGCACTTGATCTATAGGATGACTACCTAAAGAACGAGGGATATATGATAAAAGATCTAAATGCAAGTGAAACTAAGATCTTAGCATGATATGGATATGCAAAGCTATGATATGGTGCAAAATGATGAGATTAAAATTAAGATTATGCTAGTATGATATGCTATCCTAACATGATAATGCTATGATAATACTAAGTTATGATAAAGAAACTAACATGCTATAATAATGCTATTATACTATGCTAGCATGCTATGCTAACATGATACTAGAATGCTCCTAAATGCTTAAGCTTGAAAAGAGAGGCAAATGAGACTCCTTGATAACCTGTACACAAGAAAATAGCATAACCTAGATGCAAAAACTTGGGATGATGATAATGAAGGAAATGAGATCTATTTATAGAATAAATGGGGAGTTGGATGGTTAAGATTGAGTAATCTTAACAAGGGTTAGGATTGAATGATCTTCAATCCATGTGACACTTTCAACCCAATCCCATGTTGACAAGTGTCACCATGAGGAGGCTTGAGAGGAGAGATAAGGAGCATTAAATGCTTGAGAGGACATGATGGTTATCCTAGGGGGTTTGGTTAGGGTTAGGTTAATGGATATTCCTTTTATCCAAGGGATAAATGAATGTGCAAGGGTTAAATGGTTACCTTAGTCAAAGAAATAAATTCTTTGAAGAGACCCATGAGTTAAAGGATGGTTAAGTTAGAGGAAAGTCTCTAACCAAAGGTACAAGGTGAGTTAATCATAAATGGTTGTAAAAGACTTTAATGGTTTGGAAGACTTTAGAGGTTAACTATTTGAAGACATAAAGCCTTTAATGGTTATTAAAGACTTTGGAGGTTTTTGAGAAGTGGCTTCCTTTTATTTAGGAATGTGACAATGATTAGGATAGGATTAGGCTAAATTGGAAGTGATTAGAAGAATGTAGAAGGGGTTTAGGCATGCAAGTGGATTTTGTAGGAGAATGCAAGTGGGAGGAATTTTGAGATTTTCAATTAAAATTAAATAATTTATTTCAATTCAATGGTGCAATTTGCATTTGGATAGATATTTAAATAAATATTAATTTATTTAAATGTGAATGTGAATTTTTTATTTTATTTTTTTGAAAAAAAGGGGTAAAGATTTATTCAGAAATCACAAAATTACAAAGAACAAGCCTTAGGCCCACCAATGCATGACTAGGTGCTCTTGCATCATCCTATCTTCTAGCATTAAACTGTCTAAAGTTTCAAGATAATCATGAGGTATACCATCCCTTCCACTAAAATCCCAACCATCAACATGCTTTGAAGTCCACTTGGCCAAACAATCAGCCACTCTATTCCACTCCCTGGGAATATGACAAAAGGAGACAAATTCCAATGTATTAAACAATTGTAAAATCTGTCTGTCCACATAAGCTAATTGCCAACTCACATCATTCAAATTTTGTTTGTTCAACATGTCCACAACAATCTGAGAATCTGACTCACAAATAATCTTCCTCCATCCTAAAGAATAGCCTCTCTCGACAATAATCTTAATAGCTAGGGCATCCATAAGATTATTAGATTGCTGCCCAATATAAATAGAGAAGAAAAAAAATGCACAACCATCATCACCTCTACCTATACCTCCAATACCTGCATGCCCAAGATTCCCACGGAAGAGCCATCTATATTAATTTTTAAGATTCCCACAGGAGGGGGAATCCACCTTCCATCTCTACTTATCTGTTGTGTTGCATGTCGAGATCTATTTCCCGTGGCACAATCCATTTTAATGTTTTCCAATTGCAGATTCCTTACAATGGCATAATCATCCAGATCAACATTTTTAGACAAATTGCACTTAGCCGAGATTGTCTCCTGAAGCCTATTAACTATCTTCTTCCATAGTCGAGGACTCCCTATATGTGAATCACAAAAGACCCTTTGATTCCTTTCCATCCATAAAATCCAGATAATAAGGGTTGGCCCAATAGCCCAGGCCACTTGAAGAAAAGAGGTCTTTGCTGGGGATCTGCCCAAGCTGTCCCAAAATTCAATTAAGGAGGTAGCATGAAAATAAGCATGTTGCCAAGCCTCCCACCACTTGTACCAAATCTCCCTAGAGAATGGGCATAGAAAAAACAAGTGGGAGCAGTCTTCCTCATTATGCATACAAAGATAACAGATAGATGGTCCCCAAAAGCCTCTCTTACAAAGATTCTCCCACATGAGGCATTTCCTTTGAGCAACCAACCATAAGAAGAAATTACATTTCAACTAAGAGAATCTATTCCAAACCTTCTTCCACCAGGGAACATCTGTCAGGCCATGCAATTTCCTATCAAGCTGAGTATAACCTTCAACAATAGAAAACTTGCCTTTTGGATTAGGACCCCAAGCCAAAATATCTCTCTCCTTGAGGGAACTACATAACCTACCCTCCAAGATATTAACCAACACCACATGATCTTCATCCAAACCACCCAAGGGCCATTCAAGAGGATCCCTCCAACAAGTCACCTCAACCTGTCCAATGCACCTAACCATTTTAAAATTCTCCACCTTAACCCATCCAGCATCAGTGAAAATGTTGCAAAGAGGCCAAAGCTGTGGATAACTAGAGAGAATAGGAGGGTGACCATCCCAAGAGTCCTGCCAAAAAAGAGCTTCAGAGCCTCTATTACAAATCTAGAAAAGGTCATCTTTAATAAGTTGGGCACCTTTTTTAAGAGTATCCCAAATACAAGAGCCCCTGCCCACTAAACTAAGACGAGGCACCTCATGATCATTAGCACCAGGGAGATACTTGTGGTTTAAAATATTGGCCCAGTCCTGATCTTGACTATTACACCACCTCTAATACACCTTAGATGCCAAGGCCTTGCTAATAAAAGCAATAGATCTGAGGCCAAGACCCCCAGCATGTCTCAGTCTACAAACAGAGTCCCATTTAACTAAACTCCACTTAGAAGAAAGAAAAATACCAGACCAAATAAATTGACGGGAAAGAGCATCGAACTCTCTCACAAAGCTGGAGGGGGGAGCCTACACAAAACACTTATAAATGGGAAGTGCTTGCACTAGAGTTTTCAGAATAATCACTCTTCCAGCAGAGGATAACCACCTATAAGTCCAATTAATAAACTTACAACAAAATTTATCCAAAATTCCTTGCCAAAAATCTCCACGTTGAACCCCCAAATCTAAAGGAATCCTAAGGTACAATAAAGGAAGGGACCTCATCTAAAATCTGAGGATCCTAGCAATCCTATTCTGAATAAGATGAGGGGTGTTAAAGAAATATATGGATGATTTATCTTCATTAATTTTTTGACCTGAGGCTTTGCAATAGATATCCAAAGCTTTCCTAAAATTCACTGCATCATTGATTTTGGGCCTGCCCATTAAACCCATGTCATCCACAAACTGAAGATGAGAGTAGGGAGGTAGAGCATTACTCCAACTCCAGCCCTGAATAAGACCATGTCTCACCTGGGAAGTGAGAAATCTGCCAAGACCTTCAGCCATGAGAACAAATAAATAGGGAGATAAAGGGTCCCCTTGTCGAAGCCCCCGCGAAGCGCTAAACAATTCCAAGGGTTCCCCATTAATAAGAACTGAGAAAGAGGTAGAAGTCACACAACTAAGAACCCAACTCACCCACTCTTCTCCAAAACCAAAATCCAAAAGGATCTCCTATAAGAAATCCCAACTCACCCTATCATAAGCTTTGGCCATGTCAAGTTTAATAAACATAGCCTTCTCCTTAGAGGAAGCCATCGAATGAATAGCCTCCATTGCTATCACAACTCCATCAAGGATCTGTCTTCCATCAATGAAACCACCTCGCTCCTTAGAAACCAAAGTGTAGAGGAGAGGTTTGAGTCATTCAACAATTAATTTAGTGATTACCTTGTAGACAACATTACATAAAGCAATAGGCATGTACTGATCCAAGCTATTAGCCCCCTCCTTCTTAGGAATGAGAGCCAAGAAGGTAGAATTCATATATTTGAGCATTTATTTATTCCTATGAGATTCTTGAACCACATCTAGAAGATCATACTTTATAATCTCCCAAAATTCTTGAAAAAACTCAATACGAAACCTGTCAGGGCCAGAAGCCTTGCCTTTTTTCATCTAAAACACAACCCCCTCAAGTTCAGAAAACAAAATGGGGTGCAAGAGATCATAATTTGTTTCAACAAAGACAAGAGGGGGAATACAGTTCAAGATGGACCTCTCTTCCACCATAGCTTTAGGATTCTCTTTGGTAAACAAATTAGAAAAAAAACTGACAGCTTCCATAGCAATTTCTTCTTTAGATAAAAGATGAACCCCTTCTAAAGAAATGAGAGAGGTAATAGAGTTACCATACCTCTGATCCTTAACAAAATTATGAAAAAAATCAATGTTTCTATCACCTTCTTGGAGCCAATCCACATGAGACTTGTTTCTAGAAAATCTCCTCACGCAACTCCCACTCTTCTAAGTCCTTTAGAGCAAGGGACTCGGCCATACTAAGCTCCACGGTCATCTCTTGATCCCTAATTTGATGAGTAACCTCATCCATCTTGTGTCTATGCAGGTTCCCAAAACATTGTTTATTCCACCTCTTCAACCTGTATTTTACATGTTGTAATCTCTTCCCAAAGGAGTACATAGCCCACTTGTGGGTAGGAACCCCTTCATACCACCAATCAACCATAAGATCTCTCAATGACTGATCACAAAGCCACATCAATTGAAATTTGAAAGAGGGATTTTTGAAGGTTCTAAAAGATGTAATAGAAAGCTTAATAGGCCAATGATCAAAACCCCTCCAATCAAGAATTTATGAACCGGTGGACCGCCTATCATGCACCCAATAACAGAAAACCAAAAATCTATTAAGACTTTCAGAGATAGCCTCAACACCACTTCTCCTATTATTCCATGTAAAGACACCATTAATTGGCTTCACATCAATGAGATTCAAGAGACCAATATTATCTCTGAGTAAATTTGAGGAAGGATCAAGCCTGAATAACCCACCTCGCTTTTCCTCCAAAATAGTAATGGAATTAAAATCTCCAGCCAAAATCTAGGGGAGAAAAGGATCCTGAGCCTAAACAAGATTGATGTGATCCCAGAGATGAGAATTACCCACAAGATCAGTAGAAGCATAAATATTAGAGAAGAGGCATCTTTCTTCAGTCTCAAAGCTAGAAGCGACCATAGAAATGGAAGACCAGCTAGAAAACCACCACAAAGGGGAAACTTTCCTCGGGTTCCAGAAGCAAGTAACCCTCCTGAACTGCCATGAGAGCTCACTCCCTACCAAAGGCCTTGGAGCTAGACACGCAAAGCACAACTGGCCAAACCATCCACTGAAAACTTGGTTTCCTGAATAAAAACAACATCAAGAGACTCAGAGTCAATTAATATGCGAACAACCTTTTGTCTAGGGATGTTCTTCAACCCCCTTACATTCCATGAGAGAAAAATCATTTATGTGGTTGAGAGAAGTGGGAATCAATGGGTTTCACAGACCCCGATGCAACCAATGTATCACCAATAAGCTTAACCTTTTCCTGATCCATTTTTCGTCCACTTCTTAAAGGTTTGTCTAAAGAGCCCTTTTTGAGGGTCTTCTGTTGCAAGCCTAAAATAGGTGGGGCTTTGTTAGTCTTCACTGAACCTAAGGCCACTATAGTGGAAGGAGGAGTAGACGCCATGACCACTGCACCTTCAGGGACCCGTGACTCACTAAGATCTTTTTTATCCTGAACATGGGAAGGAAAATCCATAACCATTTGAGCATCCTGTTGATTCTCCAAAGATAGGGCCTGACCCTCTTTCTTGGAATCCCCATCCTGCACCTCATGCTGAAATTGGGCACCCAAGGACATTTCAATTGGAACTCCTTCCTCTTGGACCAAATCCTCTAGAACCTCAAACCTATTTAGGGTGACATCATTTTGCCTATCCAACCAGGTTCTCTTCTTTCCCTTGTCTTTATTCTGAGGTTTGACAGGAATGAAGCCATCTTTATTAGCGGGACCATTAGGCATAGGGGATTTCCACTTATCTTACCCCAAAATAGAGTGAGGAGGATCGCAAACAACCAGTTTAGAAGATTTATTTATGGGACATCTCCACTGTAAATGACCATATTCATGACAAATTCTGCATCTAAATGGTAGGGTCTCATAGTCCAACTGTTGGATCCAATAAGATATCCCCAAACAGATTTCCATAGATTCTAGCAAAGGATTATTTAAATCAACTTCTACACATATACGAGCGTAGGAAATTACCTTTCGATCTTGAGTTTGTGAAGCCAAACCCATAGGTTTACCAAGAAGCAGTGAGATTGAGTGAAGAATATCTTCTCTCCAGAATTCCAATGGAAGCCTCGACAATCAGATCCACATGGGCACACAAGAGGGAATCTCCTCAGCAGAATTAAAGCCAATATGCCAAGGTTTGATAAAGATTCCCACCTGGTTGAAAAAATAAGGGCCACCCTCAAAAGCCTTGTTCCTGTCTGTTAGGTTGGAAAAAATAACCAGAAAATAGTTATTGGCTGCCATAAGTAGTTCCATGTCTCCTTCAAGATTCCATACACGACGCACCCAAGACTCTAAAAAAGGTATAGAGAGGCGAAAACTGATAAATTTTGAATCACATTCATGCCATGTTGATGGATGAGTGTTAGCATGCCTTCGTGTCTTCTGGTTAAAGACATATTCAACATTTTAATTCATTGTAAATCTTTTAAAGAGGGAGTTGTACCTCTCAATTCAGAGGAAGATTATCAATTCAATGATAATCTATCCAATTGTTAGTGCTCTTTGTCCTTTATCCCGGGCATTTGGAGTTAGTATGTGTATTTATTTTTGAGGGACAAATTTGTTCACTAACAGATAGATATTTAAATAAATATTAATTTATTTAAATGTGAATGTGAATTTTGGATTTTATTTAAATAAATCTTAATTTATTTAAATGAGAAAAGGGGTATAAAGCATTAAATGCTTGAAGAATTTGAGGGAAATCATTAAAGGCTTAAGAAGACTCTAGAAAGAAGCCATTAAAGGTTTGAAGACTTTAAGGGAAGCCATTAAGTTTGAAGACTTTAAGAGAAACCATTAAAGGCTTGGGAAGCCTCTTATAAGGAAGTCAGGGAAGGATTGAAGACTTTAAGGGAAGCCATTAAAGGTTTCAAGTGGGTGAGTATAGATAGGATTTTAAATAAATAATTTATTTATTTAAAATAGTGGTGCAACTTGCATTTGTAGGAAAATGCAAGTGGGTGGAGGATAAAGGTGATTTAAATAAATGTTAATTTATTGAAATGTGAGAGATGGGATTTTGGGGGATATAAATAAATATTAATTTATTTAAATGTGAGAGAAGATTTAATTAAACAAATATGATTTATTTATTTAATTAATGGTTTGAATTTGGCTAAGTGAATTAAATCAAATAAATTGAATAATTTATTTAATTAATAGGAGAAGAGGGTTGGGATGAATTAATTAAATATTACTTAAATTAATAGTTGAAAAATGATAAAAAATTAATTAAATGTGAATTTAATTAATAGTTGGATGAATGATAATTGAACAAATATAAAATTCATTTAATTACGTGGATAGAAATAGGTGTCTACATTTTGCCCCTCTTTGAAGTGATGTGTGCACACGTTCATTCAAAGAAAAATCGTCTGATATGTTGCCAATTTTTTTGATATGGTGTTGTTTGCCAAAAATTTTGATATGATGCCCCGAATATTGATATTGATTATTGGATTTGAGATGATAATGATGCGATTATGATGCCCCCTCAGGAGATGAATTGAGGAGTTATGAATTCTCAGGATTTGGACAATCGATTCATTTCCCGATTAAATAGTTGATGCTACCGATTAACTTGATATGATCTCCCAAGAAAATGTCAATTTCTTGAGTGCGTTGATGCATTCGCTCAGTTAGATGATTGATTAAATTGATTGGATTGATTGGATTGAGTTCAATTCTAGTTTCGGGAAGGATACATCCTGTGTAAGAAAAAGATATATGATTGTGTCTGGTTTCAAGAAAGATACATCCTATATAGGACAAAGATAGTTCAAAACATTTGGTTTCAGGAAGGATATATCTTGTATAAGACATAAATTATCATGTCTGGTTTCAAGAAGGATACATCCTATATAAGATAAAGATAGATGATCATGTTTGCTTTTAAGAAGCATACATCCTGTATAACACAAAGATAAATGATCACGATCGCGTCACTGATAGGATAGGTTTTTTTGACCACTGACTTGAATATTGATTTAACTCCAGGTTATGAATTTTGTATGGATTTTCCCCTGATAGGATAGTTTTGATGAACCTTCCAATTAATAAGAGTTATTGATTTAACTCCAAGTTTGATGATTGTATGGCTTTTCCCTTGATAAGATAGATGTGATAAGAGTTTATGATTGAAACTTGCGAATGATAGCGCAACTTATGTCACTGATAAGATAGGCTGAGATGATCCTTCCTGATTGATAAGAGTTTATGATTGAAACTCTTGAATGATAGCATGACTTTCATCACTAATAGGTGCTCAAAGAGATTGATTAAGATCTCATGTGAGCGGATAAGATAATTGATTGATTTGATCAACTGATAGATAATTGACATTTTGTTGATATCACGTTGTAGGAAAATTTAGATGTGTTGATGTTGGTGCATTCGGGGGAGAAACAACGTGATTTGATGCACTTCTATATGATGATGTATAACTAATATGCAATGATGATTATGTGTGATGGTATGATGAAAGAATAAGTATCTGATCAACCACTGAGAGGGGGGTGAATCAGTAGATAGAAAAACTGATAATAACTTCACCAATCTCAAAATCAATCTCTCAAAGTAAACTTAGAACTATCAATGTAATATCACTGTCAAGATAAAAACTAATAAGATAAACCGGTTGACTATTACAACAAATTAATAGTAAAGAACTTCAAACTCATAAACATCCGAATACTTTTTCATACGTCAACAGACTTCATTTCTCAATACTTTTGGTTATCATGACTTATCAAAGTAGTTAAGTAAATCAACCACAAAAACATTCACCACTTGACATGAATTTTTTTGGTGTGGAAACCCAAATGGGAAAACCCACGGTGAGATGAGACTCACAAGATAACTATCTGAACTCTTCTGAAGTTCGCCCTGTTAGGAGCCTAGCCTATTAAAGCTTTACAAAAGTCTTGTTAAGAATAGATCATGTTAGGGACCACCTGGTTAAGGGATTGGCTACAATGCCTTGTTAGAAGCAATACCCTATAAGGAGTAACCTCAGTAGAGGATTTGAAAATCCAAGTTAATGGATCACCTTGTTAGAGCTTACCCGATTAGGGGATTTCAATTTTGTTGTAATTGTTAGAAAACAATAGGAGTTTGCTAATCTATCTGAATAGCACTACACTTGCTTGATCAGAACCTTTTCATGCTCCTATTTGCCTTTACTCAGACTGCAGATACATCATCCAGTTCAGGAATCACACACTCAACTGATCTTTGCCAACTCTTAAAACTAAACAACTCATCGACCTTATAAACAAATCAGTTAGGTCAATAACACAACAAAAACTTAATTCTCATAGAGATTACAAACAAGTCGGTTCAAGTATGACCGTTGGATTACATAGCAATCTCTGCACATCAATCAAGAAAACCTCAGTTGCTCCTTGATCACCGCTTCATCAAACTTAGTAACTCATCACGTGCTTTGCATTATATGCAGTATAATTGCTCATTCCCTAGACAAAAACCGTTACATCAACTCACAAAAATCACTTAAAATTGTCTTCATATAATAATTATATGTGTCATAATCATTGTCGTTTATCATCAGATTATAAACCAATATAACCAATTCACCAAACTTAATCGGTTAGGGCTTATAAAAAACAATAGGTAGGGTTTACCTGTTACTAGTTCAACTTTCCAATATATAGCAATACCGGTTCACTCCACAAATTCTTCCTACCAGTTATAGTTTCCCTCACTAGCTCATCCTACCGGTTACAAAAAAATATTACAGCAATATCGACAATATCATTACTGGTTAATTGACATCAATGAAAACATATCATTAATGCAATCTTCATGCAAATGCCAACAATGTGCATGTGCATATGATATGTATAGTGAAATAGAGATGTGTTGTTTTTGATTAATTAAAAACAGGTTTTAAGGGACCCGAAACCCAAATACATAAGAAAGATATTCAATATAGCAACAAAATACAACAACAGCAAAACACCAGCAAAAAGACCAGCAACAAAGGAAAGGACAGCAAAAGGCCAGCAAGAAATTGGCCCCAAGCCCAGCAAAAGACAAAAATTAGAAATTCTTCATGGTTTCTTCTGCATATTGTACCAAAAGCA
This sequence comes from Cryptomeria japonica, assembly GCF_030272615.1. Classification (NCBI taxonomy): domain Eukaryota; kingdom Viridiplantae; phylum Streptophyta; class Pinopsida; order Cupressales; family Cupressaceae; genus Cryptomeria; species Cryptomeria japonica. The sequence continues at coordinate 432,197,496 of NC_081408.1, read as the reverse complement.
TCATAGCTTTTGCCGCTTCCCTCAAATCAGTATTTTCCTGAGCAGTCTGGCTATCTTTCATCTTCATTTCCTTCTCCGTCGTAGTCTGCCTAGTTCTACGCCTAGAGGTCTGGTGTTTTAGGCTGGAAGTAAGAGCATCTTCAATAACCACCAGGTCCTTCTCCTGGTTTTTCTTTTCTAGGTGATTCACCAATGCATTCATGTTCTGGGAGGAGACTTTTAGAACCTGGAGGCTATGATCCATAAGGCTTTTCAGGGCTTTCTCGTTTCTAGCCATCCAGGCATTGACATTGTCCTTATCCTCCTCCACCTGTTCCTTCAGAATTTTGATGACGTCCTCTAGGTGTTTTAGGTCGCCTTTAATCAAGTCTTTCTCCTGCCAGTCTTCCATTTCCATTTCTTCCTCTGCTTCACTATTCTCCATCTCCTCATGCTGCTTCCCAGAATCAGACATGTTGATCAACTTGTTGATCTTAACTTCCAACTCCCTCTGTTTGCCCTGCATGCTGGTAATGTTCTCCACCACCCACTTCTGAAAGTTGAAGAATTCAAGGGTGCAATTGCGAGCGGTATTCAGAATGGTTTCCGCAGAATCCTTGCTTTGTTCCGTCTCTTCCTCATTAGGGTATTCAGATGTGTTGTTGATATGATGATGTTTAACTAATATGCAATGATGATGATGTGCATGTGCAGATGATATGTATAGTGAAATATAGATGTGTTGTTTATATGATGATGCTCTTTAAAATGATTTTAAATGCTTTAAATGATATGATAATGCAACTAAATGCACTTTAAATGATATGATAATGCAACTAAATGCACTTTAAAATGATATGACAATGCAGCTAAATGCACTTTAAATGATATGAAGTGTACCCTCTAAGATAGTCATCCTTTCGATCAAATTTGTAGTGGTTCCTTTTTATCATCATTGAGCCTTTGATATGTTGAAAGTTTTGATTAATTAAAAATAAGTTTTTGAAAGGAACCCGGAACCTTGTTACATGGAAGGAGAAAGATAAAGCATAAAAGAGGCATAAAACAACAATACCTGATCACCCACTCATAGAACAATTCCCAGTCAAAACAAAAAGGGAACACAAGAAAAAGGAAGCAACACTAGAAAACCAAAGGAAAGCACAAAGACAACATAGAGACAACACAAGGACAACTAAATGTTTCTCATGAGTTCTTCAGCATGAACCACCATCTGCTTCATATTGATCTCAAAAATTTTCATTTCTTCCAGCACTTTTTCCTTGATATCAACCTGTTTCTGAGTGTTGGCCCTAGTTCTTTTTTTGTGACCCTTCTTCTCCATCTGATCCTTATCATCCTCCTTGCCTTTAATCTGTTCAAATTTCTTAATCAGGATGTTAACATGGTCAATAGTGGCCTTAAGGATCTAGAAATTTTTCTTAGCAATCCTCTTCACAGCAAGCTCCATCCTATCCACTCTGTTGACCAGATTGTTCAGGTTAGTATTCAGACCCTTATCATCTCTGATCCCTTCCAGCTCCTTCACCTTATTTTCCATTTCTAGAATTTTACTAATCATGGCCTCAATTGCTTCAGCCTTGCTAATAGAAACCATTAACTCTTTAACATTTTCAGAGAGAGGCTTCTCACCCATAGTAGCCTTTTTTATCATATTGAGGTCATTCTTCAAGTCACTAATCTTTTTTGCCATTTTTCTAATGACCTCACAAAAACCTTTGATGTTGTCATTACCAATGGCACCAAGACAGTCATTTTGATTTCCCATGTTGTTCTCCTGACCCTCATTTTGCATTCTCTGTGTACTCAGGTTCTCCCCATGATCACCCTCCAGCATTTCATCTTCCTCCTTACCCTTATTATTGACTGTTTTTTCAACCTCAGTATCCTCATCAAAAGAAATAATAATCTTCCTTTTCACCTTGTTTATCGCCTTACTTGTCTTCTTGGTCCTTTGGGTTTGCTTACCCATACCCTTTCTCTTCTTGCTTTATATGAATTTATCATCAAAAGACTCATCCTTAGAGTCTGAAAGGTCAGAATCCATAGTTGTCCCCTTACTCTTTCCCTTGGTCTTCCCCTTGTTTCTGAAATCCTCAGACTCACCTTCAGTTTCAGAATAGAGATTGCCCCCACTATTCTCACTTTCAGTATCATCATCCCTAATTTGTTTGCCTTTACTATTGGGTTTCTCATTAGTTTCCCCCTTCAACATATTATAAGTGAAAACCATTAAACCTTGGTGGAGGGCATGGTCTCTTTGAGAGTCTTTCTACACTTCACGAATAGTATGATCCATAGAGCAAGCAAGATAGTAAGATAGACTAACCTTGTCACCATGGTGAAAGTGATTGAGCAACACAAAATGATACACATAAGCCCTTGTGAATCTCTCATCCAGAGTAGTGTAGTTGATGGTGGCAAATAGAACAAACCTCCACGACCCGAAAATACACTTAGGAGAATAGTAGGGATTATCCACCTTCACCAATTTCTTTTTTTCTCCATCAGTGACAGGAAACCTATCCATAGCCTTGTCAGTCATCATAATCTTATTTTGAAGGATAGTCCAGAAAAAAATATTAATTTTGGGAATAAGTCCTTTCACCCAAGCCTTAGCCCAACAAGGACTCTCCTGACTAGAATATTGTTGAAAATAAAGAGAGGAGACAAAAAATTTACCATCGGCAATAAGTTTCTAGATAAGCTGGTCCTCATCATCAACCACCACCATAGAATTCATAATTTTATTCAGATGCTCAAGGGAAGGATCAACAAAGGATAAGTCCTTCCACTGACCTAAATTCCAGTAGTTAGCCACAGTAGTACCAACTTTTTCCTTACACTGATCCTGAAACTTGCCCCACTCATTGTCACTAATGGGAGAGTCTAACAACCAAGTGTCTTCCCAGAATTTAATGAAATTACCCTTCCCCACCTTTCATTTCACTCCTTTGACTATTATATCTCTAGTTCTAGTGACATTTTTCCAGATATTCGAGCCAATCGGAATATCTTCAGCCTTGAGGAAACTATGAAGGGTAGGGAGCTGTCTTTTATACTTATTGTCCCATATCAATTTTCATTCTCCCTCAGTATTATAACCTCTCCATATCTGCTTAGCCATGAGAAACTCATTCATATCTCTGATTCTTCTAAGACCAAGTCCTCCTTTTCTTATAGGTTTGCACACCTTGTCCCATGCAATTAAATTCATTCTCTTCTTTTCCTCAACCCCAGTCCAAAGAAAGGTTCTTTGAATTTTTTAGTAGCCTTCATAAACTTAACAGGGATTCTAAAATGACTGATGGCATAAAGAGGGATACTCTGAAGAGTAGATTTCAGAAGCTGGACCTTTCCCGCTTGACTGAGAAAAGAGCCTTTCCATCCAACTAACTTCTTATGAACTTTATCCATTAGAGCACCCCAAAAGGTATCAGGAGGCACTTGACATAAAGGGAGCCCAAGATAGGAAGTAGGGAGATTCCCAATTTGGCTACCCAAAATATTGCTAATCTTTGTCTATCTTCTCTCCGAAGTGTTTATGAAATAAATAAAACTTTTAGACCAGTTAATCAGTTAACTAGTAGCAATCCCATATCTATCCAAATCTTTCTTTAAGCTTCTAGAATATTTCACAGAAGAATTCCCCATAATAATTGAGTCATCCACAAATTGTTGATGAGAACACACTTGGTCAGCTGATGAAGATTTAAGCCCTCTAAACTCTCCCTTCTCAACTAGTTTTTCAATAAATCTTCCCAAGCATTCCACCATGATTATGAAAAGAAGAGGGGAGAGAAGGTCCCCTTGTCTGAGACCCCTAGAGGACTTGAAAAGGGGAGAAGTAGACCCATTGACCAACATAGAAAAAAAAGTAGAGGAAACTAGTTGCATGATTAGACTGATGCTTCTTGAACAAAATCCAAAGGCAAAAAGAACAGTCTGCATAAAGCCCCAGTCAACTTTATCATAGGCTTTAGATAAGTCAAGCTTCAGAAAGAAACCTTCTTTTTTTTCCCTAGAAAGAGAATGAATGTTCTCATGGACCGTGATTATCGAGTCCAAAATTTGCCTCCTAGGGACAAAACCAATTTGCTGAGGAGATATGATAGAGGGCAGCAAAGTCAGAATTTTAAAGGTCAAGACTTTAGATATATCTTGTACAAAGAATTGCATAGGCTGATAGGTCTAAAAATATCCATGGATTCAAATCCCATCTTCTTGGGAATAAGAGCAATGAAAGTACCATTCAATTCTTTCAAAATTCTCCTAGCACCAAATAACTCTTTCACAACACTGGAAACATCCCTTCCAACAATATGCCAATACATTTGAAAAAAGAACATAGGGAAACCATCCAGGCCCGGGGCCTTATTACCTTCAAAAGAATTGACATCTTTCAAAATCTCATCATTAGTTGGGATAGCAGTAAGATAGGAATGCAGTCCAAAAGGTCCCTTTGATCTTGAAGGTCCGGGTTATGCTCCTTAGTCAAAAGATTGGAGAAGAACTCCAAGGCAACTTTCCTCATAGAATCTTCATCCTCATCAGTTCTGCCATTGCCTTTAAGCTGAGAAATCATGTTGATAGCCTTGTGTTTTAAAGTGGACATGTGAAAGTATTTGGTGTTTCTATCCCCCTCCTTCAGCCATATATTTATCGACCTCTATCTTCGGAAAGTTTCTTCTTTGGCTATAATGTTATGATATTTCATAAGAATCTCATCTTCAGCCTCTCTAGAGACATTGTAGTAGCCATTATTCTGAATCTCAGCTTGGATATCTTTCAGATCTAAGAGAATGGCAGCTTTGGAGACAAAAATGCTCCCAAAGGAGTCCTTATTCCATCTTTTAACATTGTCTTTCACAAACTTCAAATTTTTGACCACCTTATACATAGAATTTCCTTCAACTCTAACTTGCCACCAATCCTTGATTTTGCTTTCAAGGTCTGGGTGTTTGGTACACATTCTTTCAAATCTATAAGGGAAATGTCTCCTTCCTTGCTTGGGATCAGCATTAAAAAACATGGGATAGTGATCCGACCTGACCCTGATATGAGCAGTTAAAGAACCAAAGTAGGAATTAAACTAGTCATGAGAAATTAAAGCTCTATCAAGCCTGAACTGAATTAAGTCTTCACCACTCCTTCTATTGGTCCAAGTGTATTTAACCCCTTGCAAGTCCAAATCATGGAGAGCATGGTTAATAATGAACTCCATCAAGTCCAATATGTTGTCTAGATTGGTTTGTCTCCCTCCCTTCTTCTCATATTCTCTCGGAGGGGTATTGAAATCCCCCATGATAATCCAGCTATCTTCAACAAACTTACTTCTGAGCGAGGATAGGTTTCTCCAGAAAACACTTCTACCAGCTTTGGTGTTAGGGGCATACACATTAGTCAAGACCCATGAAGTACCATATTTCAAGTGCTTAAATCTAATACAAGCCATGTTGTTATCTTGAATCAACACCTCTCCCTTAATATTATTATTATTTCAAAAAGTAGCTATACCCCCAGATGCCCCTTTAGAACTACCACCACTAACTCCCCCATTACTAAACATTTTCAGACATTCGACCTTCTCCCTAGACATTTTAGTTTCCTAAATCATAATAATATCTGGGTTTTTGTCTCTACTCATACTTTTTATTAAATATTGTTTATGAGGATTATTCAATCCTCGAATATTCCAGGAAATAATCTTCATGATTTTTTGGAAATACCTGCTTCAAAGATGGTTCTTTGAGTAGCATCCACTAGATTCTTGTTGGTTTCCATGGTCCTCTTCTTTGCATTTGAATATCTTCCAGGTGATGTGTGCAAAGCTCCCACATCCCCTAGTCTACTTCTAGTGTTTCTAGTAGTCAGATGGTTGTTATTACTATTTTTTTTTGTTCTTGCCCTTTCTATCGTCCTTCGATATTTCTTCCTCCTCCTGTTTTATCCCACTCTTTCTCAGAGCCTTTCTTATGTCTTCTTCATTTCCCCATATTGGAGCATTTTCCTCCAAGAAAGTCAGGTTGACTCGGGCCAGAGAAGCCAGAGATATCTCTGAGAGCCCTTGCTCTAGGGTATTATCATATTGAGCATCTTGAAACTAGCTTACTCTATTTTCTGACCCAGAAGAAATTTCTTCTGAGTGAGGAACATCTCCCTTCTCCTTATTGTCCTTGATTTGATTGTCTCCCTTATCCACCTGACTACTTTCTTGCTTCTCACTCTCAACTATATTTTGATCTATTGTTTTAGTCATTTAGGTAGTTGCATTGTGAGTTCTTTTCTCCATCATTAGAATCCCTTCCACTTTTCTCCTGCTCATTTTCGTACTGGAATATTTTATCTTCCACTCCATCTACCATTTCATTTCCTGATTCCTTGGCTAAATCCTCCTTATTTCTTCCAATCTGGGACTGTTTCTCCTGATCCGAACCGTCAGAAGGAAGAGCTTTCAAAGATTTTTTTGTTTTATTATCTGGGTTCATTTCCACCTTTTTCCAAACCCTGGTTTGGGTTTGAGGTTTGGATCTTTATTTGGGCATTTTTTTATCCCAGTGCCCAACTCTCTCATAGTGAAAATAGGCAAAGGGAATAGATTCATAAATAATTTTTTGCATCCATTTACCAAGTTTTGAATCTATCTCTATCTCCTCTGGCATATCCATATCAGGCCCAACCCCTACACAGATTCTGGCATAAATGAGTCTTCTTCTGGATGTCATCACCGGGTCAATGGAGAGAAGCTCCCTGAAAGCATTAGCTATCCCAACAAACACATCTTCCTCCCAATATTCCATTGGAAGACCTGAAAGCTTTATCCATACAGGCACTTGGACCACAAACTCATCATCTAGACCCGAGTTAGGGTACCATTTCTAGATATACATTATATATTTACCTATCATCTAGGTTCCATTACAGAGGATTTTCCTGTTGTCTTCCTTTCATGAGAAGGAAAAGGAGAGACAACCTTTATTCATAGCTACCACATCCACCTGGCCTTTCAGATTCCATTTTCTCTTCTCGAATCCGTGAACAACCTCAATGTTAGGTCTCGCCCCAAAGAATTTGCCTATCAGGGTACTTTCCATCCGAGCAATATTATGATCTATAATTTGATCAAGAATGGATATGGCGTACTTTCCCTGGAGAAATTTTTGAGATATTTTCAATAGGAGGCAAAGTCGACTTACATTTAGGTTTGATTGCAAACAGAGAAGACCATTTACTGAACTTCTCAAGCCTAGGTCCACATGATCTGGGACCCCCACTTGGGTCCCCTGAATCCAAAGGGGCATCGGGTTCCAAACCATCTGATCCCTCCCCCTCCAAAGGGTTAGACAATCTGCCTGCTACCTATTATCTTGATGTTGCTCCAGGTCTCCCACCCAAAAAAAATGAATTTTGGGCCTGACCATTCCCCTTGTCCGCTCCGCTCTGCTCCATCGCCTTTTTAACTTTGTTTTGAAATATAAAGTGGACTATGATGATTATGTTGAAAGTTAATACAAGCAGCATGATATATTTGAACCATGATGACCTGAGTATAACTTACATTATTTTTTATATTGAAAGATGACACAAGCGTTGAGGTATAATTGAACCAAGATGACCTGAGTGTTGCTTGCATAAAATAGGCAAGCGTTAACCTTAGTACAATACAAATATGAAATGTCTTCAGTGATATATTACCTGATCATTTCGTAAGACAAATTTGTATAGTAGAAGGATTCACTCCCAAATAGTAGACAAAGAAAACATCACATTCCTCCCTTGCTTCTCTAGTTTTTGAGACATCCTTGAGTCGCTTAGGAGATATGATAAGCAAAAAGATCAACAACCATAAGTAAACATACATGCTATCTGAAATGTATTCTTGTCAAAATAAAACATGTGGCAAATAGACCTTTTCTCCATTTGAAATCGGTTCAAGTATTTGATGTCTAGCCTTCTTGTGTTATTGTGGTCACTGTTGGTTGTTCTGATCTTTGTTGTCTTGCTACGTGTTTGGTCTAATGTCTAAAACCCTCAAGGCGAAATGCCCCCAACAAGGTTAGGATTTGTCCCCTTTCCATTGATACTACTTCAATATGGATATTTACACTGATTACTAATCCATGGTGGGATATGATCGAGATAGCTGATTCAGATAATCAAGGATAGTGACTAAGCTAAGTATGTCTGGGATGATGTTGTGTGTATAAGTGTTCTGTGATAGCTATTGGCTCATATCAAATGGATCAAAGATATGATGTGAGTATTGATAGATAGAGAGCTGCTCTCTGACAAGTGGCACCTGTTGCCAAGTTTTCATCTTGTTTTTATTGCACCTTTTTTTATTTGTTTTTCATTTTTTTGTATTTTTCTTGATTTTTTGATTTTTTTGTGTCACAAGTTGCCTGTTTGCCAGGTTTTTACCCTAGTGACGATTATTGATACTTTTTTTATTTTTTGGCTTTTTTGCTTGATTCATGCATTAGATGACTCAAGTGTAGGATTTCTTCAGGTGGATGATTTTGGTTGGTTCATCAAGCACGTCCCCTTCTGAAGTTGATAACTGATATGCTCCTGATCCATAAGTTGATATGATGACAAAGGGTCCTAACCAGTTAGGTTCAAATTTCCCTTTCTTTTCTTGATCTTATTAATTTAAGGAATTTTCTTTTAAGACTAGATCACCAATTTTGAATGCCCTTGGTATGGCCTTATGATTGTAACTTCAACACATTCGTTGTTGATATGCCTTGAGATGATCAAAGGCATGTTGTCGATGTTCATCTAGCAGCTCTACCTCTTGCATCATATTGACTCGATACTCTTTGTCTAGAATGGGGCCTTTCAATGATACACTGAGTGATGAAATTTCTACCTCAATAGTTAGGATATATTTTGATCCATACCAATGAATACAGTGTAGTTCCTGTGGGTGTGCAAATAATTGTTTTGTATGCCCATGGTGCAGGGTTAAGATGGGCATGCCAATCTTTATTAGCATCATTCACTAACTTCTTGAGGATCTTTAGGATCATTTTATGTGAAGACTATTCTTGGTCATTCCCTTGTGGATAATAAGGTGTCAAAAAGCAATGTTGGATATGGAATCGCTCAAAAAGCTCTTGGACATCTTGATTATTGAAAGGTCATCCATTATCTATGATAATAGAAGTAGAAATGTCATACCGACAGATGAGGTAGTTCAAGATGAAGGATGATATCTTCTTGTCGGTAACTGTAGTCAATGGGACTACCTCAATCCACTTTGTAAAGTACTCAATGGTTGTGATTATAAACTTGTGTCCATTTGATGAGGAAGTATGAATCTTTCCTACTAGGTCGATTCCCCATTGACAAAAAGGCCATGATGTGGTAAATGGTTGGAACTCCTATGCTGGTGCATTTATGAGATTACCATGAATTTGGCACTTGGGGCATTTCCTAGAAAATTGATAGGACTCTTTCTCCATTGTCGGCCAATAATATCCCATCCTTACAAGTTTCTTGGCAAGAGTAGGACCACTTGAAAGTGTGCCACAAATACCTTCGTGAAGCTCATGTAAGGTAGAGTCAGATTCATTATCATCGAGGCATCGAAGAAGAGTACTATCAAGACCTCGACGTTAAAGTGTGTCAACGGTTAAGGTATAGCGGGCAAATTGTCGTATAAAGCTTCATTTTTTGTTATGAGATTGGTCTAGTGGGAGGGTATTGTCTTTGAGATAGGCATAGATCTTCCCATATAAGGGGGAATCAGAACCGTTCAAGGCACATATGACTTGGGATCCTGAATTGTCATAGGTCGAGAAAAATAATTGCTCCACTAGAAATTCATAATGATTTCATTTAACTGGAATTTGCAGGAGCGAGACGATAGTGGCCATTGCATCAGCAACTCTGTTGTCCAACCTTGGAATCTTCTCAAAGGTGATGTCCACAAAGTACTTTTTTAAATCATCCACCATGCGTTTGTAGGGCATGAGATTATCATCTTTTGTTTCATAATCATCATTGATCTGATTGATAACTAATTGAGAGTCTGCATAGACTTTCTATTATATGATTCTCTATTTTACGATTATTTTGATACGAGTCACCAGGGCTTCATACTTGGCAATGTTATTGGTGCAGGGGAACATCATTCTGTAGGATCTTGGAATTGTATGTCAACCGGATTAACAAATAGGATGCCAACACCCGATCATCCATCAAAGTATACGGTCCATTGCTTGGGTGCAATAGTGAGCACATCCATATCTCAAAATTCCACCTATAGTGGGTGTTGGACTGGGAGTGGTGTTTATGCCAGTTGATATGCAATTACTTGTCTTTTGATGGTTTGTCATTTTGTGTATTGAATATCGAACTCACTTAGGATCATAACCCATTTTTCTAACCTCCTTGTGAGAGTAGCTTTCCTAAGTACATATTTTGGTGGGTCGATCTTTGCTACCAATTTGATCGTGTGGGCTACCATGTAGTGGTGAAACCTTTGAGAAGCGAACACTACTACTAATGAAGCCTTTTTAATGACTATATAGTTGAGTTCATATCCATTCAAAGTCTTCCTGATTGAATTGATAGCCCTTTCTTTTCCTGTTTGATCCTCTTGTGCTAGCAATGCCCCCAGTGACACTTTAGTTATTGATATATAGAGGATGAGTGGCTTTCCCGATATTGGTGGTACCAAAATTGGTGGATTCATCAGATATTATTTTATTTGGTAGAATGATTCTGCACATTTATCTTCCCATCTGAAAGGTACATTCTCATGAAGTAGATGGTTGAATGGGAGACATTTATCGGCTAATTGAGCAATGAATCATCTAATGAATTGTAGTTTGCCTTGAAGAGATCATAGCTGGCTAATGTTTTTAGGATATGGCATCTCCATGATGTATCCCAAAAAAATTCCTAATGTTACCCCAAAGACACACTTCTTAGGGTTTAATCTAACATTGAATTGTTCCAGTCTTTGAAAGATTTTATCCAGGATGTCTAGGTGTTTTTCTCTTGTGAATGATTTAGCTAGAAAATCATCCACATAGTCTTCCATAAAAATGTGCATCATGTCGTGGAAGATTATTTTCATGGCCCTCTAGTAAGTTGCACCAGCATTTTTCAATCCAAAAGGTATGACGTTCCAACAGTTTGTACCCCACGGACATGTGAATGCAATTTTATCTTGATCTTCAGGAGCTATATTAATTTGGTTGTAGCCAAAAAAACCATCCATGAGGGATAACATAGCATGTCCTGTAGTTAGATCAACAATGGTGTCGATGCTTGGCAAAGGAAAGTCATCTTTCAGACAATCTTTGTTGAGATCTCTGAAGTCTGTACAAATTGTGATGCTTTTATCCAGTTTAGATACTGGCACAAAGTTAGAGATCCATTCCATATAATTAATGGGTCGGATGAATCGTACATCAAGTAACTTCTTCAGCTCTACTTTGACCAAGATAGTGACATGTGGGTTCATCTTCCTTAATTTCTATTTGATAGGTTTAGCTCCAAGAGCGATTGAGAAGTCATGCATGATGAGATTTGTATCTATCCCCGACATGTTAGCATAAGACCAAGCAAATTTAATTTGCTTCTCCTTGAAGAATTTGACAAAGTCTGATTTTTCCTTTTCTGTTAGTGATTCCGCCAGATGTATGTTTCTTGATGTTGCTTCAGTGTCGATATTTATTGATTTAGTTGGGTCAATAAAAATGGGTGATCTCTCCTGGTAATTTTTAGGAAGAGTGTCAAGTCTCCCATCTTCAAGTGCTTCAAAGAGGTTTTCACCTTTAGATGTGTCCTTTGTTTTTACTTTTTTGCTATCTAATACTGCGATTAGATGGTTTTCACCATTAGATCAATTCTCAATTGTGTTCTTTTTGTGACTGAGAGACTTGGCACTCCTCTGACCACATATATTGTTATTTGGTTCACTAGTGGAGCATGTTTTTTGGGCTAGCAAAGAAAAGGTATTGAACAATGGCCTCATCATTTTGGAATATTGGTATATTGTACTCCGGTTCTTCCCAATCTATGAGGTGAGGATATATAAGCGATAGGGAGTCATTTGGCAGGTAAAGTTTTTTAACTGTGAGGGTCATGATAGAGATATTGTCATAGTTGTTTGTAGCATGGGTAAGGTCTATAACAGTCTTAAGGTTTTCGATGGTACTCTCATCGATATTGCCTCTTTCATATTGAAGTTGTTCATTCTCACTAGCCTCATAGATATGTTGTGGTCCAAAATCAAACGATCTAGATCTCGATCCTTGTCCCTCATAAGGGATGGGTGTGTATGCGTGGATTGTATTCACCTCAATATCCTCAGTAATATCAGAACAAGCGTCCCACTCATACTAATTGGAATCTGTTTCAGAATCGCTATCCCAGGTTACGTCACTGAATCTGACAGGTACGTTGTATGGTGAGAAAAGGTCACTGATAATTGACACAAGTTTGGTAGCTTGTTTGTTGTTCATGATCGGTGCTTTCTTGTACCCTTTGAATTTACTCATATACAATTTCCCCTCTTTGATTAGTAATCACCTCAGGTTGTGGCTCCCATTCAGTTTGATCAGGTGCTTGTACATGATGTACTTTTTTATAAGAAGCCTCCTCTCTTTGGATAGCGAGCTCTTCTTATTGTCTCTCATTTTCTTCATGCTCTTGTTCTTTTCTTATCTTTTCCACTGCGTGGTGTAGTACCTCTTTCCATTAGTCACCTTTTCTTTCCATTCAGGTTTTTTTATGGTGATCTTTCTTTTGCATAGGTTGAATATTTTGGCCATATCTAAGTCCTAGTTTATCTTTTTCAAGTTGTGAATGGGGTTGTATGGGTTCTAGGATGCCCTCTTGATTCTTTCCAATAGGTCCTTGTCCTTTGTATCGCATGCATTGCATGATTCTAAACCCATTCCCATACTGTTGTGTGGGAACAACTGCTTCTAGAGAAGCAACTCTGATTTCTTCCTCATCTTTGTATAGCCAGCTGAGGATGTCTTTGTCATCTGATTCTTTTGCTAGTGTGCCCATTTAGATAAATTTACCATCAAACTTCTTGATGGGTTGTGCTGCCTGATCTCTTGATGTGGAAGGTTGGCCATGAGACCTTGGTGAAGTTGGTAACTTAGATAGACACAAGGGTTCAAAAGAGTACCCCCCCATGCCTTGGTCCTTTATCTTCATCTTTTACTCAAAGTTTATGGATAGGGACTTGAGTTTTTCTTGATGGTTGGATGATGAGGAAGCTTAGGCCTCCCTGTTTTGTGGAACCAGGACATTTTGAATTGCCTCCATAGCATTGCAGTACTGAAAGGGATTAGTATCTACTGATATTAAAATCTCTTGTATGTTGTATGGGAACTTGAAACATTGATGGTATGTAGAAGGTACCGCTTGCATTTCATGGATCCAAGGATGACCCAAGAGTATGTTGTATGTCAAGTCTATGTCCAAGATTTGGCACAATGTGTCTCTTTCCACTTGAATGGGTAGTACCATTGTTCCTTCGGATGACCTTTCTTCATCATCATAGGCTTTGATAGTGATCTTCTTTTTAGGGTCAATATCTTGCTCAGAGAATCCCAATGCATGGATAAGCTTTAAGGTACATATAATAAGACCAAATCCTCCATCTATTAGTACTCTTTTCACTCGATGTTTATAGACTAGGACTTCAATATGGAGCGGGGTGTTGTGCGGATGACTCAAAGAGACATCATCATGTTCTGAGAATGATAAGTTATATGGCATTGTCATATGGGCCACCATGGCTTGGAACCGATTGATATCCAGATCATTTGGAATGGTTATTTTTATAAGAGCTTGTTCCAAGATATCCTTATTCTTTGGTGAGAGTTTAAGCAACTCAAGTATTGATATCTGAGCGGGTGTCCTCCATAGTTGGTCAACTAAGTTATATTGAGTCTTGGGGATAGTCAATTATGTGGATGTGTTCCCCTTCAAGACATATTTTTGATCCCTCATTGTTATATTTACCAACACATGTTCTTGTTTATCTTTGATCTTTATGACATTTATTTGATTGTCACATGCCGATATGTGATTTATGGCATTTTCATATATGTGATTGATGCGAGATCCTGTGTTATTGTTTGGCATTGATTCTCCTCCTTTGTCATAATTAAGAAGAGTATTTTTGAAAGCCTTCTGATCACCATTGGTTTTATGTCCATCAACCATTATGTCTCCTTTGTCTATCATATCTTGAACGAGGTCTTTCAACCTCATGCAATCATTTATTCTATGCCCCTTGTTTCAATGATAATCACAGTAATATGAGTCATTCCACCATGGTGGTTTGACTTGGGGTTCAAAGTTGCTTATGACTGGAAATGTGATGATCTTATTTGCCAATAGTTCTCGAAATCCAGATTACAGGGTTTGTCCCAATGGTGTATATGTTCTTCGATGTGGAGGTGGAGTGTTAGCGTTGCTCCCTTAGTTATTGTTGTTCCCCTAATTTTTGTCATTTTTGTTGGCAATTGACACTCATTGGATTCATATGTTGTCATTGATGGCAAGAAGATTCTATTGAAGGCATATACTGACATTTGGAGGCATACACAAATGGATACCGATATTGGAGCATTCAGGGTCATCACTAGCATCGGCACCAACATCCAGCACTTCAGTGAAGCTGACATCAATTTGGGATCTGAAAGGTTTTATTTGTAAAATCATTTTGTAATTATTGTATAGGGTCGACATTGAATATCTTTTGTATTGTAAGCCGACATAAGGCATATTGTTTGTAAAGGGTACATAAGTTAGTCTGTTAGGTCATTTTGATATATGACAAGGTAGTAGTACTGTGTAATGGGAAGGATATGTATGTAGGTCATTTGTATGCAAATGTAATATCATATTATGATCAATAGATGGTTTGTAAAGCATTCTTGGAGGAAAGGAGATACTGGTAGAAGGATTCAGGATTTATGAACCGGTACAGAACAAAGCTTTAACCATAACTCTTTTTGGCATTGCAGATGCATTTTGTGAGTTCACCAGTACTGTTTTATCTCAGCAAAAGCTTGTAGTCAATGAGACTCTTTTGTGTTGAGGAGTGTGCTCTAGGCAGTGTGCCTTTCTGCATGTGTAGGCCCCCATGTTATGTAATATCTTTCATATGGCTAGTGAATTGATATTGTGGGTCACAAAGCCCACCGTGGTTTTTCCTCTTTGAGTTTTTCCACGTTTAAAATCTATGTGTTATGGTGTTCATTCATGTGGCTGGTTTATTTACTTCAGGTTATACGTTTCTTCATTTACCAGTTTATATGTGTATGTTATAATAAGGTAGAATCTTATATTACTGGTAGAACATTGATTCACCCCCCCCCCCCCTCTCAGTGTTCTTGGACTCCAACAATTGGTATCAAAGCCTGGTACCTCAGAGGAAGTTTAACAGCTTGAGGAAGATCCTGAAACTAGAATCATTGAACATGGCTATGGAGAAGCAACTTGAGATGGCACTTGAGGATTATGATGTTGAAAGGATGAAGAACTTAAAACTGCAAGATGAATTGAATTATGCTAATGAGTTTGTTGGTCACCAATACTGGTTAACCCAAATACACCTACAATTGATCTATGAAATATCCAATTTCAATCTATGAAAACTTCAGCGCTTGGACAACATAACAAGGATATGAATCCTTCTACTCTTCAGGCTCTATAAAACCTAGTTGGGTATACCTTTGATGCATTTACTCAGACTCATTACACACATATGGCAGCATCAATAAACGCAGATAGATCTCATAAGAGGTTCAGAACAAGGAGGTTACTGTAGATATGATAAATGTACATTGACAACTCAATAGATTTGAACATGAAATAAGTGGAACAATTCCACAGAACATAAAACAAAGAAAGATATTTTGATTTTGGATTTTAAAATCTCTGAGAATCCCCAAAATTGCAATACCAGTGCCTTATCCAAGGGCAATAGAGTCATACATCAAAATGTAAGTGAAAAATTCTACTACAAATCCATGTTCATCATTAAGTATTCCTGCATTAATGTCTTTCATAAATGCATTACTAAGCTCCTTCACAAAATCATCAGATCTTGAAAATATACTCCATTATTCATGATTAATTACAGAATTTAAATTCTTCCTTGAAGAATCCTTGCAAATAATCACAACAATCTCCTTGACATGAAAAATTTCAAGCCTCCTTGAGGATTTAATTTGAAACAAAGAAATATATATCTCAGAGACAATTTTTGTGTGAATTTATGCATGCCTTACATACATAAGAACCTGCAACTAGAAACACCTACAATAAGATTTAAACTCCATTACTGAAAGAAAAGCACTACACTGTACAAACTTGGAAGAACTCAAAACTGGAAACCAAGATTATGGAGCCTTTCTCCAAAAAAACTGGAACCCTTACAATTGAGAAGAAATGGGAATATGAAGGAGGGGGGAAAACACCAGAATGCATCAGAACGTGCCAAGTGTCCCTTTTTCCCTAACTGCAAAAATATCTCCTTTTCTTCCCATGGACACTTCTCTCAAAATATCTCATGTTTGTTAAAACAAACTACATGAATGGTTTCCTTGTCTTGAGAGCTTTCCGATGATATATAATATGTCTATGTTTGGGCAAAAAATAACCCGTGGGGGAAATAATCTCTCAATGTGCACCATCATTTAAATTTTTCAATTTTACACTATAGTCTCAACTATGCATTTAAATTTGCTTTTTCGCCTGATTTATCATCTGACACCCTACCATGTGGTAGCTTGTGATTCACTCATAGCACCACCTAGGATGACACCTCACCTATCTGCCAATTGTCTACCTCTTTACTGCCTTGCGGACTGCCAGCTGAACCGCCAGCTAGATCACCACATCATCAGTTGCTACTCCGTGATGGTCACTGGTGAGCTCTTGGCCTTGTAGAATGGCGACCACCATTAATCTCCTCTGAACTTGCTCGCTCGTTAATGTTGGTCATTGATCCATGGGGCTTAACCGACAAGCATCTTTGTCTTGCGACATGGCAACCACCGTCTGATCGCCTCGAACCTGCTCACCAGTTAACTCATCCATTCTCTCTAACATTTGCATGCCTTGAGAACCATGCACATGTGGGGTCCATCTAGTCACCAGCTAGCCTCCTCTCCTCAGGATTCACACATGCACACGTGGGGTCCACTAGGCGCCCACCCGACACCTTGCATCAAAAGCCTTCAAGGCTTTGACACTATAAAAGTGTGGAGCTTTACATTTAAATACTAAAATTTCCCTCTGCCCAACCAATGTGGGATTAATGCATTTGCCTGAAAATGCATTTTTTGAGTGTTCCTAAGACCTACCAATGGTATTTTGTTGAAAGTTTACAAATTTACTTTACTCCCCAAATTCCATCTGCCACTTGAAGGAGGGAAATACACCTGCTAATTGCCTTTGTTGAGATTTTAACGAGCTCTATTCGTTCCAAGTAGGGAGAGACCATGCCATGGCAAGGGTCGTGAACTTTGGTTTATGCCTGCAAACTGCATTTGCTGGAAGTTTCATTTGCCTTTTAAATTACCAATTTGTAGCCATGCCTTCCTGCTAGCATCGTTTGCTTTGAAGCTTTAATGGTTTTCTTTCAACGCCATCTCATGGCAGGGGGAGATTTAAAATGTTTTACAACTGGCAATGCATTTGAAAGTTCCTGAGGTTTTTATTTGCCACTGCCCACAGTCAAATTTGGTTTAAGAGTTAAAAAATGGTAACCATGCTTGGAGGAACATTAGCAATTCACCTTGCATTGCATTAGTTTGAAGGTTTGAGAACCTTCCATGCCAAAGACCACAGTAGGGAGGATTTGGGGAGGCCATGGAGTTTGGGCTTTAAGCTCTGCAGTTGAAATCCCAATACCAACAAACCCAAACCTGTCTGCCCCACAAAATCTGAAAGTATGGACTCATAATAGAATCCAAATAGTGCCTCACAAGCTCTTTGCATTTCTTTGTCAGGCTGTGGATGAAACTATCATATGCATGCCTAAGAGCAACATTAAAAGCAATATAGCCACCAACACTAGCAATGCCTCCTTCAACTGAAGAGTCTTCAATATTGTTTTCTCTAAATAGCTAGATCAAATAGGCTTCAGGATAGCCATTAGCATTGAGATACCGATATGCCTCCTATCTTTCTCTAGCTTCCCTTCTCGATACTTAAATCATAAAACATATGATTTAAAATAGAAATTTAAACCTTGCTTAAAAGACACATGAAGTTACAAGTCAGGTCAGGCCCCAAAGTGGGTCTGACTAAAACAAAATTTGTTTTCATACCACTAACCATCGAAAACACCTTAGGAACCTCGAACATGCCTCTGGAATCGATCAACACCATTTTCTGATCATTAAACTGAGCTTCGCAACTTTCAGGCGCTTGCACCACATTTTCACATTTAATCCCAAAGATGTATTTTTCAAACTAGTCAAAACATCTTTCTGGACTTCGTAAACTGACAGGTGTATTGTCTGATATATAAGAATTCACTCTGCCAAGTCGTTTCCCAAGATGAATCCCGAGTGAAGAAATATTATTGGTCAAAGATGACCAAATGGCTCTATCAACATGATGAACCTGATAAAATCAATGCGCAGGGACCTCAAAATGCCTTTCTTAAATATCAAATGATCTCCGTAGACCCCCAAATCTGGGGCATAGATACCTTGAAGTACAAAGAAGACCTTAGAATTTTTAGTTCGACCAAAAGGATGAATGGGTGCAAATGGTGAGCTCATGGAAATAGCCACTTTAACAAGTGCAACCATGAAAGTGCAGAAAATTGAATAAAGTGGCCAAGAGACCGTCTTGGAAAACTGATCAAACGGATTGGTAGGAGCTTCAAATTGGAAACATAGCTCGATATTTATACCAGAAATAGCCTAGAAAAAAAATTCTGACATGACATTCACCGAGGCAACTTTTACATACGTGCAAAGAGAGGCTCTGACTAGTTGTCGAAACAGGGACTTGTACAAACCATAAAAATTGCAAATGGATTGAGCTTACCAAATTGAGAAAATGGTTTCATAGGGACTTGAAATTTTTCACTGAGGCACACTTATCTGCATAGAATTCAATTCACTTTTAATTTCAACATGACAATCAACCGGTCAAAAGTTATAGCCGCTCGAAGTAGGCTATTTACTAAAATCTGCATTTGAACCTATGATGAACTTTCAGCTCACCCCTTGAAATGGGTACTTGATAAACTGATCCAAATTGAAATCTGAAAGTTTTAGAACACTTCATAGGCCAAATGGAAGGTGTAGGACACAATTCCCAAGCCTTACCCTTTGATAATCAATTGGCTCCATTTTAGCCTCTCTCTAACTAGGCCATTCAAACCGAGATTAGGTGCCTTAGTGAAAATGCAGATGCAAAATTTTGAAATGGGCCTCAAAATTGGACTCAAATTTAATGAGTCCTAACAATGGCTTTGACTAGGGATGGTTGATTTCAAGATCAACACAAAAATTCAGAATCTATGGCAGAGCAGACCACCCAAAAAAAATGGAATACTTCTCCTCTCTTCTCAAATACAAAGGTTCCTTATTTCGCCCAAACAGCAGGGCACTTTCTTGAAAACCACACAACTGAAGCAAAGCAACTATAAAAAATATACAACTTATAAATGGCCTCGGGCCATCAAAATTGAAATCAATTCTTACCTTTGTCAAACACATGATTTTTATGTCCACAAACTGGAGGTAAGCTGGAAGTTTCATTGTTATTTGTTCAATCAATCACACTTCCACTTCTAATCAGCTGATCACATAAAACATGATCATCAGCATGTTCATAATCATACAATCTTTGAAAACCAAATGAATGCTGAAAGGGCTGGTCACTATGTGACATAAGAGTGTCATACTCTTTACCATTACTTCCCAACTGAAAAGAGAAGTAACCCTTCTCATTCTGAAAGTTGAGAACATCATGCACATCTCTATTGCTAGTTTGCTCAAATGAGAAAACTCATCCTTAATACTGTCTTGCAAACTAGAGAGGAAAACTTCCTCATAAAATGACTGCACCTCATCTTGTTGATCACAATTCCTATCAGCCTCTTGCACAAATAAAGACACATGATTACCATTGGTCAATGGTTGATTTCCCACTTGCAAATCAGGGAAGATCACTTCAAATCTGTCATGCCTTTTAAACGAATGATCCATGCAATGCATATCAAAATCTGAGTTCATATCAATATATGAATCTACATCATCACACCTATCAACCGTATATGCATTTTCATCTTGTCCATCACTCAAATCAAATGTAGGGAAATAATCAATAGCATATGTATCATACTTCACACCCTCAAAAACTTCATCAATATCAAAACATGTACTAGTGGGGTATGAGAGATTGGGCACATTTTTGGATGCATACCTCTGAAGATCAACAGCTAAGAGTTCTGAGATTTGTTCACCACTTAGTGAACATTCTCCCTTATTTTCATTTTTCTTGGCTTCGTCTTTTGTGCTGTAAACATTGTCCTAATCTTGTTGGCATTATGTGAACCGGTTATGAGGACATGATGACATTGTATGTTGTCATTGATGTCAATATGCTGAAGAGGAGAGAACCGGTATGTTACCAAGAACTCATATATGTGAGTACCGGTATAACACTGTGAACCGACATTCGTGCCAAAGTGAAGTGGTGTGTTTGTTTAAGGTGAACCGGCATGTGGTTATGGGAACCGGCACATGGAAGCTTTGTATGACTACCGGTTGGTAGTCTCAACTTCAGGGTTTCCGATTGAAGTGCCTCAAGCCTATGTGACTCAATCGGTGACTTTGTGTGATGAGTTAGCATTGTAACGAATAATAGATCATGTTGCCATGTTAGCTTTGTGCGCGTGAAGGATCCTGCATGAAGGAGATTGTTCCTATTTACCTCGGGAATGTGCTAAGTCTGTAAACGGTGATAACGTGTGATGGGTTATCAGCCGCCATGAAATCGGTGGAAAACAAATGATGGAGAACATCTTGAGATTGGTTCAAGATTGTTGCATTTAATGCAATGTTCTCAACAGTCAGAATTGAACCGTTTGAATTATTTAACCTAACAAGTTTAGGGTTTAAGGTTTATACTACCGACCTATCTATTTCCTATAAGGTCAATGTTGTGTTTCTTTCTGAGGTTGTTGGCAAAAGTTGTGTTTGTGTATCCAAGAGAAGAGATACGTGATTCTTGCCAGACCAGAAGAGAGAAGTGATACCTGCAGAGTGTAAGTGCAGAAGGTGAAGAGGAGCTAAAGCGGATCTGCATTGGCATTGAGTGTTGTTACCAGATCATTGTAATACCTGTTGATCTCTAACCACTTCAATAGTTGGGAAATCCCTTAACAGGGTAGCTTTAACCGGCTTACTGTAAATCCTTCAACAGGGTGACTCAAAACCATTGAGTTCTTGAAATCCTCTAACAAGGTTTAACCCTTAACCGGGTATTCTAGCCATCCCTTAACTGGGTGATCCCTAACAGGATCGGTTCCTAACAGAACCTGTTGTATTAGTCTTTAACCGGACAAGGCTCCTAATAGAGCGGACTTCTAAAGAGTTCAAAAACATCTTGTGGGTATTCATCCCCACCGTGGTTTTTCCCAGTTGGGTTTCCACGTGAAAAATCTATGTGTCATGTGTGGTGTTATTCGTGCGATGGTTTGAGTAATTTGTGTCTGAAGGTAAATCATGTTGATCTAACTGTGTATATATCTTTTGATGATAGATTACCTATTCATGCACTAGGTTGAAATGGAAATGAATTATTAGATTGTATGAGAAGATAAGTGTCAACCGGTTTATGCTTGTCTCAGTTATTCTGGGCTTTGTCGGTTGTACTCTGTTTAAGACCGGAGTTACTGTTTGTATGTCAAAGCACAGTGTTTGCTGACAAACCGGTTTATGATTGTGTTTTTGTCTGTAATGATTCACCCCCTCTCTCAGTACTGGTTTGGTACTATCTGTTCATCATTGAGTTATCAATTAGTATCAGAGCATCCTCCAGGTCCTCTATGTTATAAGCTTAACCGCTTGAGGTAAAGATCCCAGTCTAATGATGAAGAGGGGAGGTCCAAAGTTCAACAGAGAAAATTTCAGTATATGGAAAGACATAATGAAGATATACATTAGAAGCATGGGT
Organism: Cryptomeria japonica; assembly: GCF_030272615.1. Classification (NCBI taxonomy): domain Eukaryota; kingdom Viridiplantae; phylum Streptophyta; class Pinopsida; order Cupressales; family Cupressaceae; genus Cryptomeria; species Cryptomeria japonica. Next base: position 432,175,299 of record NC_081408.1, on the reverse strand, counting down.
GCTCAACATTGGAGCTATGTTGAGAATGCCTATGTTGCCCCTACTGGTACTCTCACCGATGACCAAAAGAGAGAGATGTGGGAGAATGGGCAAGTCATGGAAGCTCTAATCAGTAGTTTATTTGACATTGAGTTTATTGATGTCCAAGATAAGGTAAATCCCAAAGAGGTATGAGATACTCTTGAAAATATCTATGGTGGTGATGAGCATGTAAAACAAGCTAAGGAAGAAAGTCTTAGAGGGAAGTTTGAAGACATGCGGTAGTTAAAGGTGAGACCATTCAACAGTATGGAATAAGAATCAAAACTATTGTCGGAGATATCAAGAGTGCAGGTGGTAAAATGGAAGATTCCACTGTGGTAAGCAAATTCCTGAGATCCTTATTACCGGTCTATGCAATAACGGTTCCTACTATTCAGGAGTTGAGATCAATAGACAAGACTAAGGTATCCCTAGACTCCATCATTGCAAAGTTGACAACCTATGAGCTAAATAGTTTTGATGGCAATGTTCAAAAGACTGAATCAGCTTTTAAAGCTTATGTTGTACCATCTAGAAAAGGAAAAGAAGCTAGCACTAGTGGTGAACAAAGACAGAGTAGAAAAATGGATGATGAGGAGATTTTGATGGCATTTGAAGCTCTTCTTGCCAAGAAACTTCCTAAAGGAACCGGCAAATACAAAGGTAAGCTCCCTTTGAAATGTTTTTCTTGTAACCGAATAGGACATATTGCTGTAAACTATCCTAATGGTGACAACAAGGACAAACCAGGAAGGTTCAAGAAATTCAAAGGAGGAAACTGGAGAAACTATTTTGTGGCAATTGATGAAGGTGTCACAGATGAGGAATCAGAAGATGAAGAAAATGAAGATATTGTGTTTGTTGCTGTCAAGAAAGATGTGTCAAACAAGAAGGCTCTTGTCTCCCGCTTTGATAATTCCAATGAGTGGATTATTGACAGTGGTTGTTCTCACCATATGACTGGTGACCAGAGCAAGTTTCTATCCTTGGAAGAGTATGATGGTGGTGTGGTTCACTTTGGTAATGATTCCATGAGAGAAAGATACAACCAGTATAAACATGAAAGTAGCCAACATTCGCCCTTAAAAATACAAGATAGAACAACAACTTCAAGCCCGGTGAATGAAGATTTGGTTGCAGCATATAAAGCTCAAAAGGGGCGATGCCAAATTCCCCCTGGTTTTGAAAATCATGAAGCACGGTCCAGACAATACACACCACCTCCATCAGGATCAAGTATGGCAGACCCTGCAGATAGATTCACAGATTTAACTAGACAAATGATGGAGGCAGCTGCTGAGATGAGAGATTCAGGAAGGACTCAGGAATGTTTGGAGCTGTGTGCCAAGTTGGGCATAAATGTTGGTGAGGATGACTTTAATAAAGATGTAAACAACTACAAGAAAACATATGCTCAGGGAGTGGGTAAAACAAAGAGTAATGATTTCAAAGCTTATGAGAATCCTCTGTTTGGTAACAAGAGGGATGATCATGTGCAATCAGGTGCACCACCAGTCCAGCAAAACTCATATACAGGCTTCATCCCTCATAATCAGTATCCACCCCCTGGTCAATTTTATAACCAACATCCACCCCCTAATCAGTTTCAGTATCAACACCAGAATCAATACCCTCCTCCTTATCAAAACCAAATGCCCTTGTATGGTAATATGAACCAGAACTTTGTGAATCCTCATGGAGGGCATGGACTAATAAATATGGAACAAATGAGGCAGTTTGATTTTTCAGGAATGATGGTGTATCCATATCCCATCCCAAATGAAATCAGGACAGCAATACCAAAGTGCACAGGAAGTAATGCAGTTTCAGGTGAGGCTCATTGCAAAGCCTTTGATGCAGTAATTGAGGATTTTGGTTTGCCATATGAGGATGTCAAGATCAGGCTGTTTATGCAGTCATTAATAGAAGATGCGAGAGATTGGTTTAGAAAGTTGCCTGATGCATCCATTAGAAATCTTGCAGAATTCAAAGAATTGTTCCTAGAGCAGTATGGAGACCATAATAGTCCTGAGTTTGCTTTGCATGAAATCATCAGCATTAAGAAAGAGCAAAATGAATCAGTAATTGACTTTAACAAAAGATTCAATAGGGTTCTGAACAAAATCCCTAATAGGATGAAACCAGTACCTGAAGTGAGCATTATGTATTATATTAATGCTTATGACAGCAAAACAAACTATGAGTTGAGAACCAGAAACCCAAGAGATCTCCGAGATGTTATGAAAGATGCCATTGTTATAGAGAACAATAGAAAGGCTGTTGGTAAGGTTGGAAAAAGAGAGGATGCAAGATTGTACAATCCTAAAGCACCCAAGGCCAATAGGGATGAAGATAAGCTTGACAAAGTTTTAAATGCCCTGAAAGATTTATCTGTAAGAGTAAACAAAACAGAGAAGCAGCAATACTACCGTCCTGAGAGACCTAGACTACATGACATGCCTTATAACACCACATGGAAGGATGGAAAACCAGTAGACAGGAACCACAGAGACAATCAACAAATTCCAGATCCTCTAAAAAGAACAAAAAATTATATTCAAGATGAAGATATGTGGTGTTATGCTTGCAATATGCCACATGCTTCTTCTTTGTGTGCAGTAGCAAAAGGATTGCAAGAGGAAGAGGATAGCTACGAAGAACATGTGGATGATTCAACTATTAATATGATATCATTTAGTCAGGAAGGAAGGTCAGATTCTATCAATATTGATCAGTGCTCTGTTTTACCTGTGACCACCAACAAAAATGAAAGTGTCAAACTCAGAGTCCCTACTGAAGAAGAGAAAAGAAAAATTACAGCTTATGCTGTTGCACAAGCAAAAAGGACTTATGACTTAAGAAACAGGATGGTGAATCCAGAACAAGGTAAGCCTGCTAGTCTTTTCATGAAAGAAAACGATGAAGCACTCAAGCGAATGAATAAGGCAACTAAGACTAAGCAAGATGGTAATCAGGGTCCTGATGTTCAAAAGAAAGAAACGGTAAAAATTCTTTCATCACAACAATCTACCTCGTTTGATATCTCAGCTGCACTAACGCAATTAAAAGTCTCTATCCCATTGATGGAAATCATGAGGTTTCCTAAATATAGGGAAAAAACTTTGGAGATGATTTCAGGTGTCCAAGAAGGAAAGGTTAATGAACAGAAACAAGAAGTCCCAACAGGTGACAGTAATGAACAAATGGCTCCAGTTATATACTTAGGGTCCACTATAACTAAAAACCCAACACAAGTAGACCCATTTTACCTCACTTTGGTGATAAACAACAAAAGGGTAAAGAATTGTATGATTGATTCAGGAGCAGCCATAAATGTTATGCCTGTTGGGGTAATGAAAGAACTAGGATTGGAAGTTGATACTACTTTTGGGAAATGCTATGCCATGGACAATAGATCAGTCCCAGTGATTGGTATCATGAAGGATGTAGAGTTCAGATTAGCAGCTTGTCCAAAGGCATCATATAAAACAGACATTACAGTAGTAGATGTTCCACCCAACTATGGAATGTTGTTGTCCAGACAATGGTCGAATATGATCGGTGGATATGTGCAACTGGATTTGTCATATGCTACAATTCCAATAAATGGACAGGAGGTAAAAATTGACAGGGAACCTCGGTCTACATATATCATAGAAGACATGGAGGAAACAGTAAACCAAGTATGTTTTTTACAAACTGATATGGATAATTTCCAGGTACAGTTAACAAGACCTAAATCTAAAGAGTGGATCCCCATTGAGTCATGTCTAACTGAAATGGATGGTCAGATATGGAAAATGTTCTTTGATGGGTCTTGTAGCAAAGAAGGGAGTGGGGCTGGAATCCTTTTTATTTCACCTACAGGAGAAACTTACAAATATTCTTTCAAGTTGTTATTTGAATGTACAAACAACATTGCTGAATATGAAGCCCTACTCACTGGTCTTAACATAGCAGTCAAACATGGAATCAAATTGCTAAGTGTCTTTGGTGATTCAGAATTAATAGTCTCACAAGTAAAGGAAAGATATGCCTCAAAACATTTGAGACTGAAACAATATAGGAATGCTGTGTGGGATACCATGGAGCTTTTTGATGCTTTTCAGATAACTTGGATAGATAGGTCAAAGAACATCATGGCAGATTTTTTAGCGAATATTGCATTAAAAGGCAATGATATAACACTGACTGGGATATCTGAAGTAGAAATAAAAGTAAGACCATCTGTTCCTGACAACTTGTATAATTGGAAAGTGTTTCAAGATGATGCAGATCTGTTGAACTTCCTACAGTGTATTGATCATTACCAGACTCAAGCTATAAATTTTAATGATTTTGTGGAAAAGGCTGAAGGTAAGGAGACCTTATTTGGACATGAAATTATACAACTGAAGTCAAATAAATTACCAAGAAGCCTGGTAGCATTAGAGAGAACTTTTAATGCTCAAGATGTGATTGAAACCAAAGGGTCAGCTGTTAAAGAAAGTGATGTTGAACAGATCAATCTAGGAAATGAAGAAGCCCCCAAGAATGTTTTTATTGGGAAAAAATTGACTCCTACTATGAAGCAACAACTGATAATTTTGTTAAAAAGATATAAACATGTGTTTGCATGGTCTTATGAGGATCTCAAAGCTTACAGGGAAGATCTCTTTCAACATGAGATACCACTTAAACCAGAAGCAAAACCATTCAGACAAAAGCAGAGACCTATTAATCCTACATTGCTACCAAAAATGAGGGAAGAAATTATAAAGATGAAAGACACAGGAATAATTGAGCCATGCAGATACTCCACATGGGTTTCTAACTTGGTACCAGTCAGGAAGAAAAATGGGGATATTAGATTATGTGTAGACTTTAGGAATTTAAACATATCGTCTCTAAAGGATAACTATCCATTGCCAAATATGGATAACATGCTGTAGAAGGTAACAGGGTGTGAGTTGCTGTCCATGATGGATGGATTTTCAGGTTACAATCAGGTGAAAGTTAGAGAAACTAAAAAATATAAGACAGCCTTCACAACTCCATGGGGCACTTATGTCTATGCACGAATGCCATTTGGATTGACCAATGCTGGAGCTACTTTTCAAAGGGCAATGGATGTGGCTTTTGCAGAATTGATTGATATAATCATGGTAGTATACCAAGATGATCTGACTGCGTACTCGAAGAAAGCTGATGATCACTGTGAACACCTTGAGAAGATATTTAAAAGAGCCTTAGAATATGTAATTTCCTTGAATCCCAAGAAATGTCACTTTGGTGTTGAAGAGGGAAAACTACTTGGACACATAGTATCCAAGGAGGGGGTGAGAATTGACCCTGAAAGAGTAGCAGCTATTAATGAGGTTCCCATCCCCCGAACTATCAAAGCCATTCAATCATTTTTGGGACAAATTAATTTTGTGAGAAGGTTCATTTTGAATTTTGCAGACATAGTGAAACCTATAGTAAGGATGTTGAAGAAAGAGGCAAAAATTGACTGGACTGAAGAAGCAATTGATTCCTTTGTGGCTATCAAAAGAGCAATTTCTGAGGCACCAGTATTAATTTCCCCAGATTTTGGCAAACCATTTATAATATTTTCATTTGCCTCTTGTCACACTATAGCAGCAGTATTGTTACAGAAAAATTCAGAGGGATATGAGCAACCCATTGCATACTTTAGCAAATCTTTAAGCCCTTCGGAAGTAAAGTATGAAATAAATGAAAAGCAGGCCTATGCTCTGGTCAAAGCAGTAAAACAATTCAGGCCATACTTAGTAGGGGCCGAAGTTATTGCTTATGTCCCCAATGCAGCAGTAAAAGATATCTTCAGACAAACTGAGGTCACAGGCAAAAGATGCAAATGGATCAACCAGATACAGGAATTTAACATTGAGTTGAGAATTTCACAGGTTATCAAAGGACAAGGGTTGGCCAAACTCATGACAGGAACTGAAATTGAAGAGTCTGATGTAAATCAGGTTGGATGGGAAGAAGCTAACTTCAGTATTGAAAGAACAGCATGGTATACTGATATCGTATACTACCTTAAGCACTTGAAATGTCCAGAAGGCATGACTGATAATCAAAAGAGAGCTTTGAAGCTAAGATTAGCAAGATATGTGATTATCAATGGGGATTTATATTGGAAAAATAGAGATGGGATATTGTTGTTATGTCTAGATAACTACCAGGCAGACAAAGTCCTTCATGAGATGCATGATGGGGTCTGTGGTGGCCATTTCTCAGCTAAGACTACAGCACATAAAATATTGAGAGCTGGATATTATTGGCCATATGTCTTCAATGATTCCTATAGATATGTCAGAAAATGCGAAGCTTGTCAAAAGTTCTCAAGCAAAACAAAGTATCAAGGGTCACTCCCGTTGAGACCAATGTTGACTGAGGAACCATTCCAACAATGGGGAATAGACTTTATAGGGGAAATATCAGAAAAATCCAGTGGAGGACATAGATGGATATTGGTTGCTACAGATTATTTTACCAAATGGGTGGAGGCAATACCTACCAAACAGGCCACTAGCAAGGTGGTGATAAAATTCTTAATGGAGAACATTATTACTAGATTTGGTGTTCCTGCAAGAATCATCTCAGATAATGGCATGTCTTTTAGATCAGAGGAATTCAACACTTTTTGTGAAGAATATGGCATTAAGATATCACATTCTTCTCCTTACCACCCCTAGGGGAATGGGCAAGCTGAATCAAGCAACAAGAATATCCTAAAGATCATTAAAAAGATGTTGGGACAGAACAAAAAAGCATGGGACTCAAAGTTGAATCTTGCATTATGGGAAGACAGGATAACTATGAAAAAATCCACAGGAAAGTCTCCGTTTGAATTGGTTTATGGCAAAAGGGCCAGACTACCTTTGGATAATCTCTTGCCTGTACATAGATTTATGATTCAAGAAGAGATAGATGCTGAAGATCCATCACAAGAAAGGATAATGCAGCTAGTAGAACTTGATGAAGTCAGGGCAGAAGCTCAGAGGCAAAATATCAGGATTCAAAATCAAATGAAGAGGTTGTATGACAAGAGGACATCAAACAGGAAATTTTGTGTAGGTGACTGGGTTTTAATGTGGAATGCCAGGAGTCAGGATAAAGGCAAGCATGGTAAATTTGAAGCCTTGTGGATCGGCCCATATGTGATCATAGACAAACAGGGGGAGGATTCTTATTTTCTTCAAAACGCGACAGGGGAGGTCCAAGAATTGCCAGTACATGGGCAATTCTTGAAGAGCTTCTTTTCTTGAATTTTCTATATCATATGTATAGTATATTAGGGTCCATTTCCATTGTAAATACCATCATGTGTTTGCGCTAATCAGAGATTCTGGATTCTTGAAGGCATAATTCAATATGCCTCCATCCTCAGTCAGAGCCGCTGTTGAGCACTATTTTTGAAAATAAAAATAAAAAAAAATAATATATGTTTCCATAAGCATGAAGGCTAATGGATATTTCGGCCAGTAAACTGTATCGAGCACTGCAGGAGAAGTTTCATCGAAAGAGCGTTTTCATCGACACAGGGCATATAAAGCATTAAGCAAAGGTATTTCGACAAAAAGTTACCTTCGATGAACGCAAGAAACCGCTCATCGATACTCCAAGTTTCATCGAAAAGGTAAAAGCAAAAAGCGAAAAAGGCAAAAGGTGATTTCGAAGGAATGTCGTTACCGAAGAAACTCAAGAGACATTCATCGAAATGCAAGTTTCATCGATGAACATGGTGTCGAACAAAAGAAAAGTTGTTTCATCGATAAAAAAAGGATATCGATGAAAAGGGGATATCGATGAACACTCATAAGCCTTCACCGAAGAAAGAAACTCATCGAAAGTATGGCATCGATGAAACTCACAAGCAACTTGTCGAAAAAGGGGTCTATCGATGAAAAGGTGATTTTGATGAGTCTTAAAAGTGGCTTCTCGACATGAGACATTCACCGAAACAATTGTATCGAAGAAAATGAGCTTTCGATGGAAAGTTTGAACACTCGGCCGAAGACAAGGGTTTCATCGATAACTTGAAACGCGCGCACTTTGAGCGAACTGTACTTCCCGTGAAAGAATTAAAGGCCCAACTGAAAGGTGTCACATCTGCAATTAAGTTTAAACACTTGAGTAGCCGTTATGGATGCAAAACATTAACTGTGCACAAGTTGCCCATACAATCATAGTTGAACTAAGTAAATTCTCGCAAGAATCAGATCGATGCTGAGAGATTGGAAGCTGTGAAGAACTTGCAGAGACTTGCAAACGATAACCAGAAGAGTTGAGCAGTCTACCAAGTAAGTGTTGTCTCTCTTATTTACTGTAACTATGGAACCTTCATCTTCTTCTTCTAAAAGGAGTAGGAAAGGAAAAGAGTTAAACCCTGAAGAGAAGCCCAAGAGCCAGAAGAAAAGACTGAGGGCAATGCGTATATGGACAATCATGTCAAACTCGAAGATATGCTGAGAAGAGATTTAAAAGAATTAGATGATGAAAAACCCGTTGGAATGCCCTCCGTCTACAAGGAAGGAGAGGTAATAACCTTGGAGGATTTGTGAAAAGAACTTATCAGCGTCAAGGATTGGGCCTTGTCAGAAATTGATCGGAGTAAGGATATGGCCCCTACCGTCAACCAGATACTATTCAAGTATCTGACGCTGGGGGATGAATTGAAAAAGCAAACGCCTCGAATCAAAACATTTAAAGACGATGATTACATTCATCATTTGGGGCTTTTGAATCTCTTTTTACTTAAGTTTAGAAATGTTCAAGTTAATGATTAATTTTGTAAAGGGTCGTGTCTCTTCGTGAAGAGCTTTCATCCTCATATATATATGAGAATGATTTTTGTAATGTAGGGGATAGATATTAGATAGGATTAAGAGCGAAAGACCGACAGCCTGTAAGTCTTCTGTGTACGAACTTCAATGGAATACAAATCTTGATCAATTGTTTCCCTGCATATGTGTTGTGGATTATTTCATTTTCTTTTGGCAATCGTCTGTGATATTGTCTGATAAAGATAAGGTTATTCATGTTCTTAAGATCAAATCTATGCTTTATGTTATAATGTTGCAACAAAAGTTTTGCTTGCGGATTATAATTGTTCCTTGCAAAGCTTAATTGACTGGTCCCTTAAGGGTAGGGTTAAATTCACTCAATCAGCATATAATATAAGCATTCATTTGGTTTTAACATAAATAGTAACTGACAGGTTCATAAGGGATGAATTAAAAACTATCTCACAGATTCGCACCATAAGTCCTGAAGAAAATTGTAATGACTCTGCAACCCAATTAACGGAGAAGGCACTGGCTCAATTACAAATTACCCTCATCATTTCTTCATTTTGACAGCTATAGAAGTAATTAAGAAACACAAAGCAAACAATTATCATAACAACAATCTTGAACTCGTCTGCTATATCTCCATTCAAGGAACTCATGCCATTTCAAGATCAGGAGATATCAGATTAGGATAACATATCTGCTATAAAAAGCACTGTTTATTGGAGACATTCAGTAAATAGGTATACCCGCCTTGGTCCTGCAGAGCCTAAAGTGAGAGAGTAAGCAACCAAACAGGTTCACTCTACATGTTGGCCAAGTCAATTGGAGGGTTTGACCATAGGGACTGGCATTTCCTTAGAACCTATCCAATCTGTTGATTTGAGACCCAACAGGACCCTCATATATTAACTATTTTAAGCATTGTAATAGTCACTATAATTTGATTTTCTATAAAATTTTATAGTTTTAGTTCACATTGGTTGTATGTCACAAGCCACTCTTTGGGAGGACTATATATTGATATCAAATCAAATATCATATTGAAATTGTTGAAATCACTTTAGGATTGAGAGGGGAGAAGGGGGTGAATTAGTTCAGACCAAAAACTTGAATTTTATTTCACAATCCACAGTTTAATCAACCTTATTCTTATTAGTAGTAATGAAAGACAAAAAAATGAATCACCATGCACAAGAGAACATCAAATTTACGTGGAAAACCCAAATAGGGAAAACCACAATGAGAGTCAACTCACAATATATGAATTGATTACAATATTGTTTTAGGCTCACTGCCAAGGAATCACACTGCTCCCTGAAGGACTTGTAGGCTGAGATGCACTATCCTAGAAATAGATACAAGGGAATTGTAGGCTAATATGCATATGCTCAGGGCAAGATACAAAACTTGTAGATAAGACTCATTTTTCCCTAGAAAGGTACTTGATATGAATAAAGAATAAATAGGTCACAACACTGCCTCTGACGCTCTCCAAGTATGAAGCTATCCTTGAATCTTTATCTCAAGTAACCAATGTCACAACAATCACCACACACTTTATTTATCACAACTTCACATCACTAACTTTTTCAAATGATGTAATCATGTAAGCACAACACACATATTGATCCACACGCTCAACATCAATTTGATCTTCTATATATACCGTCTTCTTCATTGCAAACATCAATAAGGTTGGTTGAAATAGAGGACAAAAATAGGTCCTGTTGACAATTTTTCTTGCTACCCTCAATCCTAAGAGAAATTATAAAACCTACATGAGATTGTGATTCTAGGTCTCGTGTTTGACCATATCCATAGATTGAGGACCAAAAAACACAACATAACAAGGCTAAATAAGAATTCTTCACTTCGAGCTCCACCAAACTCAAGAGGGTATTCCCAATTCATAGGTTCATACAATATCATTAACTCGTCCTTAAACAACAATTACAAGCCATTATTGGTGGATGATTCTCAGTCTTCAAATTGTGGGTGCTCTTAATTCACAATTATCCATTATTATCCCCATTTCTTTTGGACAAAAACTGAGAATAATTAAATATTCATCTCCACCCTATATTCCTACATATTAAGCATATATTTCTTCTTTGTTTGTAACTGTAGTGTCATAAAATTGTGACCCTAGCAATTTACAACTACATTAGGTTCCTCACGCATGCAAAATTGAATCCTCTAGCCTGATCGAAAACCAGAGAGTGCTCGGCTTGCGAAAGTAGCTTCTTCCTTGGCCTCTTCATCACCCCGACTGCATTATGCCCTGGAGAAAGGGGTGCCTTATTTTAGGGCAGGACCCTTCCTAGAGTATGTCTTCTAGGTTGTGCCTCAAGTGGGAAACCTCCCCGATGTCGGCCCATGACGAAATTCAAATCCACCGACATGTATTTAAGGGGGCATTCACTCTCTCATTTGCATAAGTTGGATGAGTGGGAAATTCACAAGCGATCAAGCATTCAAGAGAATTCAAGCATTCTTTTCCAGCATTGAGCATTCTCAAGTCTCCCTTCAAGGCTAGGTGTTCCATTCAAGTCAAGGACCCAACCATTGAAGAAGAGATTGATTCCAACATACAATTCAACACAAGCATTTCTATCAACATTTCTACTACAACCTCCCTCGAGGTGAGTTACAATTCAGTCTTTCATTTACATCTACTTGCAAGTACTTTCTTTTATTACTTGGTTAATTCCAAAATTGGGGTTCGACCTAAAGGAAAACCCCCAATCCCAACCCCTTTTCCTCTCTTTTCTCTATGTAGGTTGCAGGTGCACAACTGTACTTTCGAATTTAGGCTTCATTTGGAGAGGCGGAAAAACCCTTTTTGTTTCACGGATCTTTCGGAGGACTATGTACATTCCCACAACGGTCCGGATAAATTTTCGTCAAATTTTCAGGGCGACTTCATCTCGACATTTTACAGCCAAATCCAGGTGCACAACTTCATCCCATATTTCGATCTCAAGTTATAATCGATTCTTTGTCACTTTTGCACTACATAATCTAATCAATTCCTTTCCATTTCAAACAAGGAAGATGAAATCATCCTAACATTCTTAATTCATTCAAAATTCAATCTATCATCTTTGTGTGGAGATTGAATCTAGTTAATTATCCCTTATCTTCCTAATGTAATGGTGAAAAGTGCTTGAAGGATAATCAATAGTGAAACTCTCATCTCTCTTTGAGGGAAAGGGTTAGTTTTCCTCTTGATCTATCACTCATCATTTTCCCACCATTATATTTTGGTGAACCCGACATCTTGCATGCTTTCCTTTGAACAACATTGCATATTTTTTATTTACAAGTTTCAAATTTCTGCCAACTTAGTGGTTAAATCATTAAAAACCCCAATTTTTAAAATTAAAATTGAACTTGTGATTTGTGAAAAGTGCTTGTGGTTATCTTAGATCTAAAAATTGCTTTGTTTGTCAAATTCAATTTCCTCATTGTCTTGTTCAATTTGCAGTTAAAATTTACAAAATTAAGAGGTTACTTATCAAAACCCTAATTTTCAAAAATCATCTTGAACTTGTGCAAAAATTGGATTTCCATTTAATTTTCAGATTTCTGATTGTTCTCAGATTTGTCTGTAATCCTACAACTCAAATTTTCAATTTCCCCCCTTTTTCCCAAAATTCAAATTTTAAAATTAAGTGGTTAGGTCATCAAACCCTAATTTTTTAAAATTAATTGGATTTTGTGTGAATTTGAAATCAATTTCATTTATATTCAGATTTCTAAGCATTTTCCAAGGTGCCCTTATCCATTAGGTTTGACCCTTTTCAAAATTCCAATTCAATTCCTCTTTTTCTTGAAAACCCTAATAAGGTCCTATTTTCACCTTTGTGACTTCATTTCGCCCACCTAGAGATCGTAAAATTCACTATTTTTTTGGCGTTAGCTTTAAAATCATCATCATATCCATCCCTGAATTTTTTTTTAAAAAGTTGGTCGGACCATGTGCGTTCCCGCCACGGTCCTCGACTTTTTTCCAGAAATTTCGGGAGACTGTTATGACTATATTTACTAGCCTAAATCCAGAAGATTGGCTAATTTTATCGATTTTTATTCCTCTAGAATCGGAAATACCTTCAAAATTAAACATTTCAACTTTCAAGAAATTTTTAAAAATCACTTGAGGTTAATTATAGTATGCCCTGATTTTAAAAATTCTGATTTTAAAGTTAAGTGGTATTCCCTTGGCCCTAATTTTAAACTTCCAAGTTCCTCTCATTTTTTTTTTGGGAAATTATATCATTCCCTTTCTCCAACAAAGTTCAAATTGTGTAATCATTATTTTCTTAAATTTTGCATTCCTCAATTTTGTAAGCTTTGTCCTACAATTCAAAATTCAAAATTTCCCTCTAGTGCATGAGTTTTACCACTATTAGTCCTACCTATCCTATCCCCGTTAGACGAAGCATTAGAATTAAGGCTTCCCAAGGTTTAATTACCAGGGAGATGGAGCCTAATTTGGGTGACTTCTTTAATGAGGATCATGCTAATTCTTCTCACCCAAATCATGTACCTATTCACCCCATTGATAGATCCCATGATGAAGAAGAAGCTTTAACTAGGGTTTCTCTAGATCAAATTTCTACATTGGACAATCGATTTGATATATTTCAACAATGGATGTCCCAAGAATGATATATTTCAACAATGGATGTCCCAAGTGTGCAGGTGATAGGTATTTCATGATTCTCACTGATGACTGCTCAAGAATGATGTGGGTCACATTCTTGAAAGATACGTCTAAAGCCTTTGTAAAGTTCAAAGCTTTCAAAGCATTAGTGGAGAAGGAAAGCGGTAAAAGGATCAAGTGCCTGAGAACTAATCAAGGAGGGGAATTCACTTCTGGTGAATTCAACAAGTACTGTGAAGAATATGGCATCAAGAGGCAACTATCTGCCCCCCGGACTCCATAGTAGAATGGTCTAGCAGAGAGGAATAATTGGACTATGGTTGAAGCAGCTAGAACTATGTTGATTTAAAGAAAGGTAGCTCACACCTTTTGGAGAGAAGCGGTGAGCACTGCAGTCTACACAATGAACCAGGTACTCATTAAGAAAGGTAAGGATAAAACTCCTTATGAGTATTGGACTAGTAAGACACCTGTGGTTAGCTACTTTAGAGTGTTTGGTAACAAATGTTACATCAAGAGGAGTGAACACTAGAGCAAATTTGATGCAAAATGTGATGAGGGAATATTCCTAGCATATTCCACCAAGAGAAAAGCTCTCAAGTGTTTCAATAATAAGACTCAGAGAATTATGGAAAACATCAATGTAAGAGTTGATGAAACCTCTGAGAAAACTGAGGAAATCGGCAGTGAGCAAGCGGTAAATGAACCGGTTGTAACCTTCTAGGAACCGGTTGTCAGTCAACCAAGTACCAGTAACAGTGTTCCTACACCGATAGATGTAGATGCTGATACTAATGGAGATGAGGATGAAGAAGAAAAGCAAGAGGAATCTATCAAGACCATTCCTCAGTATGTCAAGTTGAATCATGATCCTAAGCAGATCATAGGAGATAAGGATGCAGGAATTCTTACAAGAAGAAAGGTCAAAGAAAACTCATGTATGATCTCTGAATTTGAGCCTAAATCATTCAAGGAGGCACATAAAAATGAAGATTGGATCAAGGCAATGGAAGAGGAACTTGACCAAATAGAGAAAAATGGTACATGGTCTTTGGTACCCAGACCAGAGCATAAAAATGTCACTGGCACCAAATGGGTTTTCAGAAATAAGTTGAATGAGGATGGCACAGTGATCAGAAACAAAGCCAAACTGGTGTGCAAAGGATATGTCCAAGAAGAAGGAGAAGACTATGGATAAACCTTTTCTCCTATAGCCAGATTGGAAGGAGTTCGTAGGCTTCTTGCATATGCAACTTTTAAAGGATTCAAAGTATATCAAATGGATGTAAAATCTACATTCCTAAATGGTGTACTTGAAGAGGAGGTGTATATAGAGAAACCAGATGGGTTTTCCCTGTCTGAAGACAGTGACATGGTATGTAGGCTACATAAAGCCTTGTATGGTCTAAAGCAGACACCTAGAGCATGGTATGAACGCCTGCACTCCCATCTTGTGAAGATTGGATTTGAGAGAACAAGCGAAGATAGCAATATCTACTTGAAGTTCGATGGAGATCAAATTCTGTTCTGTGAGGTATTTGTTGATGACATTATCTTTGGTGGAGATGACAAGATGAGTCATGAGTTTGCAGATGAGATGAAGAAAGATTTTGAGATGTCACTCATAGGGGAGATTAAGTTCTTCATTGGACTACGGATCCAGCAGATGAAAGATGGAATATTTATCACTCAGTCCAAGTATGTCAAAGAGGTGTTGAAGACCTTTGGCATGGACGATAGCAAACCGGTTGTAAACTATCCAAAGAGGATGACTCAGCATTGGTTGATGAGAAGGAATATCGATCAATGATTGGTAAGTTGCATTATGTAGTACATAGCAGACCAGATATTGCACATGCAGTTAGCATTACTACAAGGTTCCAAAAAAGCCCAAGAGAATCCCACTTGGTTGTAGTTATGAGGATTCTTAGGTATCTGAAGGGAACTATTGATTATGGATTGTGGTATCCATAAAGCAAGGATTTCAACTTGAAAGTATTCACAGATGTTCATTGGGCAGGTAATGTGGACGACCGGAAGAGCACAACCGGTGGTGCATTCTTTTTCAGTGGTAGACTGGTCTCATGGATGAGTAAGAAGTAGAGTTGTATCTCTTAGTCTACAGCAGAAGCAGAGTATGTTGCAGCTTTCATGAACTACACTCAGACAATTTGGATGAAGCATGTATTAAATGGCTTCAAAGTTCCTGTATCTAAACCGGTAAGTATATTTTGTGACAATACTAGTGCAATTAACATCTCCAAGAATCCGGTTTTACATTCTAGAACCAAGGACTTTGAGCTTAAGTATCATTTCTTGAGGGAAAAGGTTCAGAACAAAGAGATTGCACTGAAACATGATTCCAGTAAGGAGCGGTTAGCAGATATATTCACCAAGCCTCCCCCAAAGGCTACATTTATGTACTTAAGAGGTGAATTAAGGGTGTTTCCCCTTCAGGAGGTTAACTAAAGGTATATGCTACACATCAGTCAAGTATTGCATAGTCAAATTTTTCTTCAAGATTGATGTGTTGAAGGATGCTACTCCTCAGGGGGAGCAGCATAATGGAATAGGGAAGCTTGTGCCTCCACTTTGGCATTGTTGTCAAAGGGGGAGAAGAAGAGAAGCGGAGAAGATATCTACAGAAACTGGGGGAGAAGATGTGAAGCGAAGAGATATATTTGTATATTGCCAAGAAGCGGAGAAGATATCTACAGAAATTGGGGGAGAAGATGTGAAGTAGAGAGATATCTTTGTATATTGCCATCAATACCAAAGGGGGAGATTGTTGGCATTATGTGAACCGGTTATGAGGACATGATGACACTGTATATTGTCATTGATGTCAATATGCTGAAGAGGAGAGAACCGGTATATGTGAGAAACGGTATGTTACCAAGAACCGGTATATGTGCGAACTGGTATAACACTGTGAACCGGAATTTGTGCCAAAGTGAAGCGGTGTGTTTGTTTAAGGTGAACCAGCATGTTGTTATGGGAACCGGCACATGGAATCTTTGTATGACTACCGGTTGGTAGTCTCAACTTCAGGGTTTCCAGTTGAAGTGCCTCATGCCTGTGTGACTCAATCGGTGACTTTGTGTGATGAGTTAGCATTGTAACAAAGAATAGATCATGTTTCCATGTCATCTTTGTGCGCGTGAAGGATCCTGCATGAAGGAGATTGTTCCTATCTACCTCAGGAATGTGTGAAGTCTGTAAATGGTGATAACGTGTGATGGTTTATTAGCCGCCATGAAATCAGTGGAAAATGAATGATGGAGAATGTCTTCAGATTGGTTCAAGACTGTTGCATTTAATGCAATGTTCTCAACGGTCAAGATCGAACCGTTTGAATTGTTTAACCTAACAGGTTTAGGGTTTAGGCTTTATGCTACCGACCTATCTGTTTCCTATTAGGTCGATGTTGTGTTTCTTTCTGAGGTTGTTGGAAAAAGTTGTGTGTGTGTATCCAAGAGAAGAGATACGTGATTCTTGCCAGACCAGAAGAGAGAAGTGATACCTGTAGAGTGTAAGTGTAGAAGGTGAAGAGGAAAGTGGATCTGCATTGGCATTGAGTGTTGTTACCAGATCATTGTAATACCTGTTGATCTCTAACCACTTCAACAGTTGGGAAATCCCTTAACAGGGTAGCTTTAACCGGCTTACTGTAAATCTTTCAATAGGGTGACTCAAAACCATTGAGCTCTTGAAATCCTCTAACAATGTTTAACCCTTAACCGGGTATTCTAGCCATCCTTTAACCGGGTGATCCCTAACAGGATTGGTTCCTAACAGAACCTGTTGTATCAGTCTTTAACTGAACAAGGCTCCTAACAAAGCGGACTTCTAAAGAGTTCAAAAATAGCTTGTGGGTATTCATCCCCACCATGGTTTTTCCCAGTTGGGTTTCAACGTGAAAAATCTGTGTGTCATGTGTGGTGTTATTCGTGTGATGGTTTAAGTAATTTGTGTCTAAAGGTAAATTATGTTGATCTAGCTGTGTATATATCTTTTGATGATATATTACCTGTTCATGCACTAGGTTGAAATGGAAATGAAGTATTAGATTGTATGAGAAGATAAGTGTCAACCGGTTTATGCTTGTCTCAATTATTCTGGGCTTTGTTGGTTGTACTCTGTTTAAGACCAGAGTTACTGTTTGTCTGTCAAAGCACAGTGTCTGCTGACAAACCAGTTTATGATTGTGTTTTTGTCTGTACTGATTCACCCCCCCCCTCTCAGTACCGGTTTGGTACTATTTGTTCATCATTGAGTTATCAAATCTGATGCAGGCATTAATTCTTTCGTGCTTATGTCTTTATCATTGTAACAACTCGCCTTTGCATCATAACCTTTGTCATGTTGCTCATAAAGTGCTGCTATATGTTGCAACATAGTTTCATAACTAAGGTTGCAAACATTTTGTGGATTGAACTTAACAGCAAGGTGATCTATATCATCAAGATCTGAAACCTCAATGGGCTCATGATTACTCGAACAATTACTTATGTTCTCACAAATTTCTTCTTGCTCTAAATACACATCTAAACTATCATGCTGAGAATAAGAATCACCTTCAGCATCATAGGAGGCATATCCACTCATGGATTCATCTCCCTCACTATCCTCAATCTTGTGTACATTTTTAGATTTAATTATTTCAATCTCATCTATCCATTCTTTAATGCCCTCGACACTTTCTTCTCTCAAGGTTGTAGACCAATTACCTGAGTAAGGCTCATCAAGATCTAAGAATAACTCAATCCAAACAGACTCATGGGGTCTAGCATCAGCTGAAATCTCATTCAATGCAGCTATAAATCTTTGATAGAAAACATATGATGACTCTTCTTTTCTTTTCCCTACTTTCCTTCTTAAAAACTAGACAAATTTATCTTGGATCTCTTGAAGACATATTGCAATATCTTTATCAATTTCTTTCAGATCTAGGAACTACATCTAGATCCATCAAGTTTGTAACATCTATTGAACCATTACTTAGACAATGACCATTCATCCTTACTGTTTCATAAATTCTTTTCAAAACATAGGCAGTCCCAAATTTCCAGAATCATACACACTTCTCCCATATTATAACTGAAATTTTCAAAACATGAAGTATGTAAAGTGCAGATTTATTTTCCTTTTAATAGTGACTGCTTCACCTTATAAGGAACATATAATTTCATGAACACCTTGAGGAATACGTGTAGAAAAATTGATGTTGCTGTTCACTTTACTTCTGACTAGAATTTTGAAAAATTCCTCCAAATCTCAGGTTCATTCTTACAAAGTCGCCACCTCCCTGAAGAGGAATAAAATTTAACCACTGATCTTCACTCTAAACACTTTCAGATTTCTGGGTCATACCACACACAACAGAGTCACATAATATTTTCAAATTTCAAAGTAACAAAACTTTCCAGGGTATACACTTTCAAATCTAAAAAATAACTTTCAGATTTGTAAACTTCTAAGACTCTTTCCCAAATGAATTTTGGCCAGACTCATGGGTTTGACTGTAATCAACAAGGTGACTACAACTTTTCTCAACTTTACAGAATAATTCAATTACAAAAGATTGTTACTTCTCCAGTAGAGTCGTTATTTTCATTGGTCGCCAAAATTGGTTAACCCAAATACACCTGCAATTGATCTATGAAATAGCCAATTTCAATCTATGAAAACTTCAGGGCTTGGACAACATAACAAGGATATGAATCCTTCTACTCTTTAGGCTCTACAAAACCTAGCTGGGTATACCTTTGATGCATTTACTCAGACTCATTACACACATATGGCAGCATCAATAAATGCAGATAGATCTCATAAGAGGTTCAAAACAAGGAGGGTATTGCAGATAGGCTAAATCTACATTGACAACTCAACAGATTTAAACATGAGATAAGTGGAACAATTCCACAGAACAAAAAACAAAGAAAGATATTCTGATTTTTTATTTTAAAATCTCTGAGAATCCCCAAAATTGCAATACAAGTGCCTTATCCAAGGGCAACAGAGTCATACATCAAACTGTAAATGAAAACTTCTACTGCAAATCCATCTTCACCATTAAGTATTCCTGCATTAATGTCTTACATAAATGCATTACCAAGCTCCTTCACAAAATCATCAGATCTTGAAAATATACTCCATTATTCATGATTAATTACAGAATTTAAATTCTTCCTTGAAGAATCCTTGCAAACAATCACAATAATCTCTTTGAGATAACAAATTTCAAGCCTCCTTGAGGATTTAATTTGAAACAAAGAAATATATATCTCGGAGACAATTTTTGTGTGAATTTATGCATGCCTTACATATATAAGAACGTACAACTAGAAACACCTACAACAAGAATTAAACTCCATTACTGAAAGAAAAGCACTACACTGTACAAACTTTGAAGAACTCAGAACTGGAAATGAAGATTATGGAGTCTTTCTGCAAAAAAATTGGAACCCTTACAATTGAGAAGAAATGGGAATATGAAGGAGGGGGGAAAATACCAGAATGCATCAGATCATGCCAAGTATCCCTTTTTCCCTAACAACAAAAATATCTCATTTTCTTCCCGTGGAAACTTCTCTCAAAATATCTCATGTTTTTTGAAACAAACCACCTGACTAATTTCCTTCTCTTGAGATCTTTCCGATGATATATAGTATGTCTATGTTTGGGCAAAAAATAACCACTGCGCAAAATAATCTCTCAATGTGCACCATCATTTAAATTTTTCAATTTTACACTATAGTCTCAACTATGCATTTAAATTTGATTTTTTGCCCGATTTATCATTTGACGCCCTGCCACATGGCAACTTGTGATTTGCTCATGGCACCACCTAGGGTGACACCAAACCTATCTACCACTTGTCTGCCTCTTCACCGCCTTGCGGACTGCCAGCTGGATCACCACATCATTAGTCACTACTCTACGATGGTAACTGGTGAGCATCTTGGCCTTGCGGAATGGCGACCACCGTCGATCTCTTCTGAACTTGCTTGCTTGTTAACATTGGTCACTGATCCGCACACATCCATTATCGGGAGATTAATCAATTTAAACATTCCACCTAGCCAAAATTTTGAATAGCAAACACAATTATCAAATCAAATCAAATTTTCCAAAATTTTGATTCATCTCCCGAGGGGGCATTATCACCATCAATTATCAAATCTGGGGCATCACACATCAAATCTGGGGCACGACATGAAAATCCATAAAAACAACATTGATCATAAAATCGCAACGACACATCATTTTCTTTGAAATAACATGTGCACACGCGTCACTTCAAAGAGGGGCAAAATGTAGACGTATAAAAATGACCATATTCCTAAATGAATATTTTACATTCACTTCTCTATTTAATTAAATCCAATTTAATTGAATAACCCACATTCCTCTATTTAATTAAGTAAATTGCTCAATTAAATTCACTATACCTCTTTTACCATTTAATAGAATAAATTCATTTTATTCAATTAAAACCCCTATCCACTTTTTAATTAAAATCAAATTTAATTAAAATAGTTATCCTAAATTGAATAAATCTAATTTATTTAATTTCCCCAATTGCAACCAAATTGAATTAAATTCATTCAATTAAATCCTATTATCCCTTCATCCACTTGCAAAATCCTACACCTCCCACTTGCATCCTAACCCTCTTCCTAATTTCTTCTAGAATCCATCTAATCCTAATTAATTAACCCAAACCCATTCATTATCTCCTTTCCCTAAATTTGAGGAGGTCACTTCTCAAATTTGGAGTAAAGTCTTCTAAACACATTAAAGCCTTTATCCATTCAACAAGCTAACTTGTTGAATACCCCCAAATTTGGAAGGACTCTTACAAATTTGTCCCCAAAGTCTTCATAACCATTCATGGTTAACTCAACTCTTTAGCATGGTTAAAGAATTTCCATAAAGTCAACCTCCATGTAACCCAAGGGTCTCATCAAGCATTTATTGCTTTGACCATGGTTATCCTTAAACCTTTGCATAAGAGTTTATCCTTTGGACAAAAGCTTTATCCAATGGGTAATCTTAACTTAACCTTAACCCTTAACCCTTAGGGTAACCATAAGGTCTTCTCAAGCATTTAATGCTTCTTACATATCCTCTCAACCAACCTTATGTTGACAATTGTCACCATTTCATTGGTGCCAATTGCAAACATGGATTAGCTTTCAAACTTAGCCCTTGATTGACTCTTTCAATCCTAACCATCCATTGCCCTATTTTTGCTATAAATAGAGCTCTCCATCCTCCATTTTCATCATCCAAGTCTTTAGCATCACACTTATACTCAAATCCATCCAAGTTTTATTATATCATTTGTGCTCATCATTTTAGCCTCTCTTTTCAATAGGAATTAATCTAAATATGCATGTTTAGAGTATTTTCCTTATCATTTAGCTTAATCATAGACTAGTATATCATGCTAGGATAGTCTTGCTACTAATCTTGTCATCTTGTAATCTAGTTTATTGCATTTATAGGATCATGCATAGCTTAGGATGCATTTCATCTTAAAATCAAACAAAGCATCCCTTGTTCTTGCATTTGTCATCCCTAAACCACTTTGCTCAGTGATCTGAGAGAAAAGACATTGGTTTGAGGGACCTTGTGAGATAGAGAACCATGGAACCAACCTTGGGAAGTTGAGTCATACTTCATGACTCCATAGCTTACACCAAGAAGTCCCGTGGGTGTGTGAGCAAGGCTCCCTAGACCTCCATTTTTTACATTTTGAATTCTATCGACCCGCTTTTCCCGCATACATTTCTGGCGCCCACTATGGGCCCGACCCCATATATCAAATCGGTTTTTAAATTTAACCTCTTTTGTAGGTCCGTGGGAAACAAGAATCAGCGTGTGGGAAGCATTCCCTAGCGCATCTAATTAACAGCCTAGTGCACCCTGCTTACTGTTCAGTGCATTGGGTCCATCATATAGCGCGTGAAGCCTTTAAATTAGCGCATCATCCCACTAATATTTTCCTGTAGGTCTCGGTGCGGGAGAAAAATAGTGTGGCGCATTCGGAAACCAGTTTAGTGCTTTCGGAAAACAGCTTAGTGCATCGGGTTTGTTTGATAGCACATATCGCCCATTCTGTAGCGCGTATAGTTTGTCCTATAGCGCATCATCGATAGAAAACAAAATAAAATAAAATTGTAACCGAACTTAAAAGTTAGACTTGTAAAAGTCCACCAGATCCAAAATCTTTCTAACGGTTTTGAATTGATGTTTTGCAGGATTTCTAACATCTTATTGTAGGGATGAGCTTAGTTATTTTTAGAGTTATACATAGTTTAAATTTTTACTAACTTAGTTAAGTCAGTTAAAATTTAAAATTTTTAAACTCTTGTTAAATAAAATTGAACTCACCTTATTTGGGCTGTAAAACGAACCACAACAACAATTTTTTTTGCTTTTCTAGGAGAGAAAATTCTCAAGTTGGGTTATAAAAGGAACAAAACAATCTTTCTTTTTTCAAAAATAGCTTTAAAAAAAGAACCTCACCATCCTTTGATGTTTAAAAGGATTCACTTCATTTTGCAAAGTAAAAGAACCTCATCTTCATTTTGTGCAAGGCAAAGAGGGAAAGTTTTCCCCTATCGACTTTAATTTTGTTGACCAAACATCATGATTTACTTTGTTGACCAGCCTTGTTTTACAAAAGTTTTGGAAATACACACTTTGCCATAAAGGGTTAAAAAGAACATCATGCTTTTTGGAGCAACATCTCCAAGTAGAAGTTAGCAAATCATTGTCTTGAAGGCTAAAAAGAACAACTTGTTTGTCTTGTCTCGAAAGTGGAAGAAATATGCTCTCCCCTTAACTGGGTGATCAAAAATCCAGACCACTCTTAAAGCTTTCTGTATTTCAAGCAATAAATCTTTTAGCAGGCCTACCTTCTCGAGGAGTTGAAATCAACTCTTAAAGCCATTTATGGCCAGTGTGAAGGGAATGACCTAAGTGGGAAATGACTTTAACACCAAGTGTTCCAACCCACTATAATCAAAAGTGGAAAGAAACGAAAGTCCTTTTCAATGGTTGCATGCAGCGATTAGTCTTCCCCCAGTATCCTTGAGATACATAAAGCCTTTGTTCTAAAGGTTGGAAAGCCTCCTGAGGAAGTTTATCATTGACGGCCGAACAGGAAGCCTGATTACGAACCATAGAAATAGAAACCTTGAGCCGAGTCAGTAACCAGACATTTGTAATATCATAGTGCAAGGGTGGGGAAGAATCTGCCCCCAAGATCGCTCACCATATATCTCCCAAGATAGCTACTCAATTGTGAAGCAATTCACTTTGAGTTAATTTCTGGCAAAAGGCAAAAAAATGGGCGCCCTCTAGGGGGTGACATGGCTGTTTGAGCTGACGGAGTATCGAGACTAGTGGGCTATGATGTTACTTATGACCTTTGAATAAAGAGTCTTCTTGAAGTGTATTATTTGTGTTAGGGTTTCAAGCAGATCCAAAGCAAATATGAACTAACAATTATATGCAGATTTAAATACAAAAGATAAAGAAATAAAATAGGACACAAATAACATAGAGATTTAACGTGGTTCACCTAGAATCGGTTACGTCCACCATACACAATCGTCCAATCTTTCTTATTATCCAGCAAAAACAGTACATCAACCTTCCAATGCCTTAAGCATCCCAGCCGCTTGTAACATGCGTTTTTAGGGCAAAAACAAAGTCGGCCTTTTTAGAGTTTTATTACAATGTCGGTTTTCACCAAAAAAATACCCAAAAAAAAATTTCTCGGGGGCTCCCACCCCCGAACCCCCGCTTTTCTCGAGGGTTGTCACCCCCGAACCCCTACCCGGGGCCCGTCCTGGCCCTGGACTCCGACAAGGATACATGCTGACTGTACAGTACTTTACTAATCAGTTGCCACATTTCAATAATCTCCCACTTGAAGACTGATCAGGCTCCACACCGAACAATCTCCCACTTGGAGACTGATACTACATGACACCACTGTACATGCAACATCTGCTGGATAAAACACTAGGACTCGACTGGTATAAATTCCACAATTATCAATCAAGAAGACCAATAGAAACTGATGAAGAAATCAGCTTCTCCTATGGAACTACCTTCGTGAACATGTCGGCAAGATTCTCACTTGTGTGAATCTTCTCAAGCCGTAACTGACCCTCCTCCAAAATAGTCCAGATGAAGTGGTACTTGAGCTGAATGTGCTTTGTCCTTGAATGAAAAGTAGAGTTCTTCACAAGATGAATGGCACTTTGGCTATCAGTATACAATGGGCGATCCTCCTGTGTCTGACCCAATTCCTCCAGAAAACATTGTAACCAAATCATCTCCTTGTTGGCTTCTGTAGCAGCAACATACTCAGCTTCAGTGGTTGAAAGTGCAACAACCTTTTGCAGCCTAGAAATCCAACTGACTGCAGTTCCCCCTATAGTAAAAACATACCCTGTAGTGCTCCTTCGTGAATCAATATCACCTGCCAGATCAGAGTCAACAAATCCACTCAGAGCAGCATGAGATCCTTTGAAACATAATGCCTTCGTAGTGGTTCCTTTCAAATACTGAAGGATCCATTTCACAGCATTCCAATGTTCCATACCCGGATTACTCATAAACCTGCTCACAACTCCCACTGCATGTGCAATATCTGGCCTTGTGCATACCATTGCATACATCAGACTGTCAACAGCTGATGAATATGGGATGTTAAACATTTTCTTTACTTCTTCTTGTGCCTTTGGGCACATCTCCTTAGTCAATTTGAAATGACTAGCCAAAGGTGTACTAACTGCTTTTGCATCTTGCATGTTAAATCTTTTCAACACCTTCTTTATATATTCACTTTGGGACAAATTCAAGGTTCTATTTTTTCTGTCCCATGTAATCCTCATACCCAGAATTTGCTTAGCTGCACCCAAATCCTTCATAGCAAATGACCTGGCTAATTTCAGTTTAAGATCATTTATGTGTTTCATGTTAGAACCAGCAACAAGCATGTCATCAACATAAAGCAATAGGATAATATAACTGCCATTATCTAATCTCTTAAAATATACACAATGATCATAATGACATTTATGATAACCGTGTTCAGCCATGAAACTATCAAATTTTAAATACCATTGTCGGGGTGCTTGCTTTAGGCCATACAAACTTTTCTTCAACCTACACACCAAGTTCTCCTTACCTTTGACCTCATATCCCTATGGTTGCAACATGTAAATTTCATCCTCCAAATCTCCATGGAGAAAAGTTGTTTTCACATCTAATTGTTCAAGATGTAAATCATCTGCAGCCACAAGACTAAGTACAGTTCTAATTGAAGTCATTTTTACAACTGGAGAAAATATTTCATCATAATATATACCCTTTTTTCTATGCAAAACCTTTTACCACAAGTCTGGCCTTATATCTTTTCTGACCTCCTTCCTCCTCCTTCAGTCGATAAACCCATTTGTTAGGCAAGGCTCTTTTTTTTGCAGGTAAAGGGACTAAGTCCCAAGTCTTATTTTTCATCAAGGAGTCCATCTCCTCTTTCATTCCTAGCTCCCACTGTTGTTTGGCATCCACCTGCATTGCTTCTTCATATTCTTCTGGTTCACCAGAATCAGTTAATAATATAGAATTCAAAGAAGGAGAAAATATTTCAGGGGGTCTACTTGACCTCGTAGAATGTCTAACACTTGCAAGAGTTTGTGGGACATTTTGTTGTTGCTGAGCATCAGGTACCTGTGGCATTTCATTTTCAGGAATCTCATCCAACACCACATATTCTTGCTTGTCCTGTTCTTGCTTATTTTCCTGCATCTGTTCTTTATACATAACCTTCTCATTGAATATAACATCTCTACTTCTAGTTGTTTTCTTATTTTCAAAATCTCATAACTGATAGCCATATTCATCTATCCCATATCCAATGAAGGTACATTTATGAGATTTAGCATCAAGCTTGGTTCTGTTTTCTTTATCAATATGGACAAAAGCTTTACAACCAAAGGTTTTCAGAAAAGAATAAATTTACCTTTTTACCAGTCCATGCCTCTTCTGGAATACCACCATCCAAAGGGGTTGAAGATCCTCTATTTATCAAATAAACAGCAGTATGTACAACACCTGCCCAAAAATGTAAGGGCAATCCAACATGCAATCTCATGCTCCTCATGCGTTCCATGATAGTCCTATTCATTCTCTCTGACACACCATTTTCCTGTGGAGTTCTTGGAACTATCTTCTTCTTTCTAATCTCATTTAAGGAGTAGTAATCTTCAAATGCTTTGCTACAATACTCACCTCCATTATCCGATCTGAGACACTTCAACTTTTTTCCTGTCTCATTCTCAACCAAAGCTTTAAATTTCTTAAAAGTTTCAAAAACATCTAATTTTTGTTTTAGGAAATATACCCATGTTTTTTTGGTTGAGTCATCAATAAAAATAACATAATAACAAGAGTCACCAAGAGATGATACATGAGCTGGTCCCCATACATCTGGATGCACAAGCTCTAACTTCTCACTCTTCTTCTCTTTCCCAACCTTGAGAAATTTGACTCTTTTCTGTTTGCCATAAACACAGTTTTCACATAACTCTAAATCAATCTTCTTTAGTCCTGGCAATAGATTTTTGGAGTGAAGGATTTTCATCCCTTTCTCACTCATGTGCCCAAGCCTATGGTGCCACATTATCAAATCTATTCTTGCAACATCTATTGTTGTTGTCCCTGCAGTAACTTTATCTGTAGCAGCTAAGGTAGAGTAAGTGTTACCAATACACATATATAATGTGCCTACTTTCGCACCTTTAGCTACTATTAATGATCCTTTACTAACCTTCCAGATACTATCTGAGAAGGTAACTATGCAACCTTCACTACCTAGTTGCTCTGCAGAAATTAAATTTCTTCTTAAGTTAAGAACATGTCTTACCTCCTGCAGAAGCCAGTCATTTCCATTCTGTAACTTGATCTTTATCTTTCCTTTTCCAACAATTTGATAGGGCTCATCATCACCCAAATATACCTGTCCAAAATCACCTTGAACATAATGTAGAAAATATTTTCTATGGGGTGTAGCATGAAATGAAGCCCTAGAATCTATTACCCAGGAATCATTAACATTATCCAAACATAAGATTAAAGCATCTTGTAAAGTATTACTTGTAATATTAGCTTCCTTACTATCATTTTCATTTTTGTCTCCTTTGTTTTTTCGAGACCAATAGTCTTTCTTTAGATGACCAGGCTTTCCGCAGTACCAGCAATCTTTCTTTCCTCTAGATTGAGAGCATCCTTTCTTTGGCTTCCCTCGTGACTTCTCATTCCAAGGGCCTTTTCCTCTTTCCTTTGATCTTCCTTTGTTCTCCACATTCAAAACACTACTTGATGATGTTGGAGTCTCACTTGTGCTTTTCCTTTGCATTTCCTCACTTAGGATAACACCAACAATATCATCAAATACCAAAGTATTTTTACTAGAGACAGAGTTACTTACAACCATAACCAAGCTATTCCAACTTTCTGGCAAAGAACATAAAATCAAGAGAGCCCTAACCTCTTATGAAAAGGTAATTTTTACTGAAGACAATTGATTGGTAATTGTATTAAATTCATTTAAGTGCTCCGCTACAGATCCTCCCTCACTCATTTTCAAATTAAACAAACGCTTCATAAGAAATACCTTATTCGAAGCCGAGGGTTTCTCATACAACTTAGCCAATGTTGCCATCAAATCTATAGCCATTTTTTCTTCTGTTATATTGAATGCTACAGACGGTGCAAGCCACAATCGAATGGATCCCAGTGCCTTTCTATCTAAAATCTCTCATTCTTCATCTGACATTGTGGTCGCTTTCTTTGTCTTTCCTTCCAATGGCTGCCACAAATCCTTTTGATACAGGTAATCCTCCATCTACATTTTCCATAACTGATAATTTTGGTCGTTAAACTTTTCGACCTTGAATTTGAAATCCTCCATTGCTCCCACTCAAATCTGAAAGTCTTGCCAATTTACAAAATACCTCGCTCTGATACTAATTGTTAGGGTTTAAAGTAGATCCGAAGCAAATATGAACTAACAATTATATGCAGATTTAAATACAAAAGATAAAGAAATAAAATAGGACACAAATAACACAGAGATTTAACGTGGTTCACCCAAAATGGGTTACGTCCACCATACACAGTCATCCAATCTTTCTTATTATCTAGCAAAAATAGTACATCAACCTTCCAATGCCTTAAGCATCCCAGCTGCTTATAACATGCGTTTTTAGGGCAAAAACAAAGTCATCCTTTTTAGGGTATTATTACAATGTCAGTTTTCATCAAAAAAATACCTAAAAAAAAAATTCTCGGGGGCTCCTACCCCCAAACCCTCACTTTTCTTGGGGGCTGCCGCCCCCGAACCCCTACCCGAGGCCCAGCTTGACCCCGGACCTCGGCAAGGATACATGATGAGTGTACAGTACTTTGCTGATCAGTCGCCACATTTCAACAATTTGTATCCAAACCTGTTAAAACATTGGGAATTTGAACACATCCTCACAAAACATACACTTTTTGTTAGATTAAGCAAAATGGTTGTCTCTTTGGTGCTATGTTTGCATTTATTACTTCAGAAAATCATCTATCAAAACTGAAAAACTCATAACAAAAATCCAAAAATTGCAAAAACCAACCAAAGGAAAATATCAGGACAGTCTAGCGCATGAGAGCAACTTCTTAGCGCGTGTGGTACATTTGTTAGCACATCAAAACATCAATTTAGTGCATCTGGTTGAAACAGTAGCATTCTACCAAAATTTCAAAACAACATTAAACAGTCAGCGCATCTAGAAAATAGCCTAGCACGTTGAAACATCAGCTTAGCGCATAGCAGTCAAGCAATAGCGCGTAAAGTTTAACAGTTAGCACATAAACTTTTCAAGCAAAATAGGAAACAAATTTTAGCAGTCTAAAATAGTTAGCGCGTAATCGGGGGCAACTTAGCATATGTGGTCTTTTTCTTAGCGCATGAAGAAATTTTTGTAGCGCATCCCATCTCTATTTTAGCACATGACCAAACCAAGAAAAACAGGGGGCAAAATGGTGAAGAAATTTGAAAACTTAGAAGACATTTTTGGAAACCTCTTTTCATCAGCATCATTTTTCATCAAAACAGAGTATCGAAAACAGAGCTTTAAAAACTATTTCTTGAGCAAAATTTGTGTCAAACAAAAGTTGTAAAAATCCAAAACTGGTTGCATGATAAAATATATCTATCCTATCAAAATCAGGAAATATCATCACAAGTGACAAATAGGTCCTTTATCATCTCATGGATTTTATCTCAAAAACACTTGTTTAAAACCTCAAGTTGTCAAATCAAGTTTCCATATCGGGAGACTTTATCCATATCATTCGACACGCTTTGTCATGAAGGGGCATCTAAACCTTCACTTTGATAAAGTAAAACTTGAATTTTCAAAGCAAGATCAACTGAATCCAAAACAATCCAAGGAAACCATTGATGATTTATGCATGACTAATCCCCATATTTTGAGAAGAAAGAATATTTATCGTAACACCACATTGAAGAAACAACAACCAAGTTTTTCCAAATTTATCAAAAGAAACAAATTTTTATACATCAATCGTCAACTCTTCAAATCTCATCGAACATTCCTTCATCACGTCAAACTTTATATCCAAAACAAATCCAATGAATTTGATAAAGAGCCTTCAAAGACTAGGGCATATTGTCAAAAATCCACATTTAATCAAATTATAAACCATGGAGGAAAGATCAATCTGGCATTCTTGCCCGACGAGTGCATCACTTACAACACACCCTGACTTGAACCACCAACTCCCGAACAACATATCGAAGAGGATTTTGTCCCCTTCGTCACAGAAAGTTTCTACTAAAATGTTTGTTACTCTCTCTCAACAAAACAAACAAAGCGAGGCACAAGCAAAATCCAGTATGAATCGAAGATTATCAAATCTTTTTGAAGGTCCACATCTAGAGGATACTAAATTTTTTGAAGAACTTCTTTAGGAATGCCAAGAAAGTGCTTCATTCCAAAAACTTGTGGAAAGACTCATGGAAACTGACAAGGAAAAATACTTGCTCATGCTCATAAGCAAAGGGGTCAAACTCCCTGAAGACTTTGACACAGACGTGTTTAGAACGAGATCTCAACATTACGAATATCAAGAACGATAAGGAGAAGGGGGAGCATGCGATCCTGAGCACGATATTCCTGAAAAAAACATACCAGAACAACATACACTCGGGCAAAACATCCCTAAGCAACACATCCCTAAGAAAAACATACCATTCCATACACCATTTCAACCCAGGATCAATGCAAGGGAATAAATATTCCCTCTGAAAAACAATGCACCTTTGGTTGCTCTTACTCAATAAATGCAAATGTTACAAAGACAAATGCAAGACATGCAACAAGGGACGACAGTGCAGTACTCATTAAACGAAATTTGTCCTTATCCCTTTGACAAAAGATTGCACATGATCCCTTTTCCTCCAAACTCAAACGTACCTAAATTTGACAAGTAAAATAGAAAAAGAGATCCCCATGATCATGTCAGAGAATTTTGTATGATGAGTCTTGAATTTGCTCATGATGACACCTATCTGATGAGGTTATTCCCAAGAAGCTTGGGAGGACAAATAATGGAATGGTTATCCAAAATTACACCTCCTGTCAGATCATTTGATGAATTGGTCAATAAATTCATAACACAATATTCCTATAACATTCAACATGCTATAACCATGCTAGACATATGCAACACCAAACAGAAAAATAATGAAACATTCATGATATTCCTTCAACGTTGGCGACGTATGGTTTCACGATATCCTAGAGACATTCCTGAAAAGGAGAAAATGGAAATTTTCATCGACAACTTATTGATTGAAAATAGCATTCAAGTAGAGGAGGCATGTGTCAAAAAGGGAACGCTCAAATTCTTCAAAGAAGGAACAAGTTCATCAAACTACAATAACCAAAACAACAACAACTTAGACAAATCTAGATTCTAGACTCAAAACAAAAATGAAGGCTGCAATGAATCACATGATCGAAAATCTAAACAACCAGTGCTCGCATTATCAGGAAATCCTCAAGCTATGAAAATTCCTAAAGGTGCTAACCCAGATGCTAATACATACACACCGAATACTAATCAAGGTCAACCCAACACAAACAACACCAGCGATACTCAAAACAAAACCACAAATCAAGGACCTAATAACAATTCGTGAGACGGCACCAACAATTTCCAAAAATGTGTCTTCACACCACTAGGACAATCACTGGAGTCAGCATTCAGAGAACTCCTGGCAAACAAGATTGTCTCTTTGCCCACAATCAGCAAGTATGAACCCCAAGTCAAACCACCTTGGTGGAATGACTCACACTTTTGTGATTTTCATCACAACAAAGGTCATCGAACGAATGATTGCATGAGATTGAAAAACATTGTTTAGGACATGATTGATCAAGGTGATTTAATGGTGGATGGTCTCAAAACAAATGGTGACCACGGAGCCTTTAAAAATCCTCTTCCAAACTACAAAAAATATGGAGCTTCAACCTCAAACGATACACGCGGATCTCATATCAACCACATCTACAATAACACTATCAATCACATATCAGCTGAAGACCATCATGTAAATGTCATCACAATCTGAGACCAGCATAATCATGAATCTATCAATGTAACAACCAGAGCTCAGAAATATGTCTTGAAGGGACATACATCGCCGACAACCACTACATCAAAAATCCAATATGATTTAGTTAGCCAACTACGCAAAACTCCTGCTCAAATATCTATCCTAGAATTGCTGAAACTGTTGCCAAAACACAAAGACATATTGGAACAAGCACTGTTGGAAACCAATGTACCTCAAGATCTGGATGTTGACAAATTCCAAGCCATGGTCGCTCATATGACAGGGCCTCATAATCTCACCTTCTCAGAGCATGATAATACTTCCTTAAGTCATCCGCATAACACTCCCCTCCATATTGAAGTCATCATTTATAAACACCGAGTAAAAAGAGTATTGATAGATGGAGGAGCTGGACTTAATATATGTACCTTAAAACTTATCCGTGCATTAGGCTTCTCAGAGAAGTCTATTGATCCATGTAAAAAGATTACCATAAAGGCATATGATGATGAGGAAAAATCATCTAAAGGAACCATGATGTTACCCATTCAAGTTGGACCAGTGCAAAAGGATACTATGTGCTAGGTCTTAGACATAGACCTCACATACAATATTTTATTAGGTCAACCCTGGATACATGAAATGCAAGCAGTACCTTCTACGTATCACCAGTGTGTCAAATTTCCCTATAACAGACAAGAGGTCTCTATATCTATTGATCACAATCCATTTCAACATTGTAATGCAATGGGGGTAGCCCAGCACAGTTTGGTTCCCCATAATAGGGAAAAACAGAAATCCTCAACATCAGATCTACAGAAGGCAAAGCCCGAATCATTAGCTAGAGATTTCAAGTAGAAAATGCAAATTAGAGAATAAGGTATGGGAGAATACTCTTTGGAACCCATGTGTTTGGCCAACTTACCAACATCACCCAGATCTTATGGATTACCCACAACATCAACACATCAGGTAACTCAACCCATCACCAAATTTGATGGTACCTTCATCCAACTAGGCACTCTAGCACATGAATCAGAAGAAAAAGACATTCTTAGCTGGTTATACAAAGATGAGGAAGAAGATAACAGAGAAGCTGCTTTGCACATAGTTCTACCAACACACCTCTATGGAAAGGGCTACTTAATCATGCAACAAATGGGATATGATGGTAAAGGACCTATTAGAAAACGCAAAGAAGGAGTCACTGAACCAATAGACCTTCCTTCACAGCTCGGTAGAGACAAAACAGGATTGGGCTGTAAACTCACTTTCCTATTAAGAAAGATACCACGCATAACTCCAAAACCTCAATGGAAAGCAAAGAAGAAGTACAAAGAAGAATCCTGGCAGGAAGCAATATTTGAGTCAGCAGAAACAATCCGCAAGGCATGTGAATGTCAAGAACAGAAGCAACATCAGGAAAAGCTCCTCACTCATAAGAAGGCCATATCTGCAGCAGTAGCTCATATTCAAACACCAATATCTCAAAAACAAACAGAATCATCTCCTGATACCATTATTCCTCCCCAAGGAGGCACAGTATATGAACAAATACAAAAGGTACAAGCAGGATTCGACACAGAATCAACAAAGACTATCAAACTGGTATCCATCATCAAAGATCTATTTTCACCATACAACATA
This sequence comes from Cryptomeria japonica, assembly GCF_030272615.1. NCBI lineage: Eukaryota > Viridiplantae > Streptophyta > Pinopsida > Cupressales > Cupressaceae > Cryptomeria > Cryptomeria japonica. The sequence continues at coordinate 432,141,449 of NC_081408.1, read as the reverse complement.
CTTGTTTACAGCACGGATAAAATCTAGGATGATAACTCAGAGACTTATTCCAATGAATATGAATGGGGTAGTTGCTCAAATGCTACTGGAGATACCACTGACAATACTAGCTCCATATCCCTTTCTTAAGAAGAGCATAATGCAGAAAATGGACTACCTGAATTTGGACCGCAGAATATCTATGACGCCAAGGAAATCAAACAGAAACATTATGAACAAGTATATATAGATGATGATACCATCGAAGACCTCGACGAAATCCTTGACTTCTTTAAAACCAAAACCAATCACGATGAAACCTCTGTCTTAACACTTATAGTAGCAGAACTTGATCCGCTAAACGATTCCTTACCACTTGTCTTTCCCGACCTCATTGACTGGGATGAACCTGAAATACATGATATACCATTTTTCCCAGACGATGAATCTATTATCCACTACCTATGTACCGTTAACTTGGAAATGGGCTCTACCAGTGAACAAAGTAATGATGTCTGCAAACCAGGGAGTGCCAAGTCTCTCAATCGCAAAAATGAACCAAATAAAAGAGCTGACGCTGAAAACCAGTCAATGGCCGCTCTAGATCACAAAAAAGTAAAAATAAAGGATGCATCTGAGGGTGAAAACCTTTTTAAGGCACCTAAGGATGGGAGACTTGACACTCTTCCTAAACATTTTCATGAGCAATCACCCATATTGAGTGAGCCCACTCAATCAATCAACATTGGTACTATAGAAGCAGTAAAAAACATACACCTAGCAGAATCTCTGACAGAGGAGGAAAAATCAGCATTTATCATCTTTTTTAAAGAAAAGCAAATTAACTTTGCTTGGTCATATGCAGATATGCCCGGAATTGATCCACACTTGATCATGCATCACTTATCCATCTCTCCAGGAGTTAAGCCAGTCAAGCAAAAACTACGAAAGATGAATCCACAGGTGGCACTCATGGTCAAGGCTGAATTAAAGAAACTATTAGATGTCGGATTCATTCGACCCATTGACTATGCTGAATGGATTTCCAACATAGTACCAGTATCAAAACCAGACGGCAGTATCAGAATCTGCACTGATTTCAGAGATGTCAACAAAGCCTGTCCAACTTTCCTCTGCCCAGTATCGACATAATTGTAGACCTCACAGCGGGTCATGCAATGCTCTCACTAATGGACAGTTTTTCAGGCTATAATCAAATAAAAATAGCCCCAGAGGATCAAGATTAAATAGCATTTACCTGTCCTTGGGGAACGTACTGTTGGAATGTTATGCCTTTTGGCTTAAAGAATGCAGGAGCTACCTATCAACAAGAAATGACAACAATCTTTCATGACATGATGCATACCTTCATGGAAGACTATGTGGATGATTTACTAGCTAAATCCTTCACCAGAGCATAACACCTCAACATCCTAACAAAGATATTTGATCGATTGGCGAAATTCCAAGTCAGGCTCAACCATAAGAAGTGTGTCTTCATGGTTACATCAGGCAAGTTACTAGGCTACATAGTCTCAGCTAAAGGTATTGAAGTGGATCCAGCAAAGATATAGGCCATTATAGAGGTGCCACCACCAAAGAATATCAGTCAGCTCAGATCTCTACAAGGATGACTCCAATCATTCAGGTGATTCATCGCTCAACTAGCTGATAAAAGTCTACCATTCAATCATTTTCTACATAAGAATGTACCTTTCAGATGGGAAGCCAAGTGTGCAGAATCTTTTTATTAAATCAAACAGTATCTGATGAACCCACCAATACCACCAATAGTAGGAAAGTCACTCATCTTATACATTTCAACAACAGATATATCACTAGGGGCACTATTGGCACAAGAAGATCAACAAGGAAAGGAACGAGCCATATATCACATCAGCAGGACATTGAATGGGTATGAACTCAACTATACATTCATTGAGAAGGCTTGTCTAACAGTAGTCTTCTCATCTCAAAAGTTCTGACATTATATACTAGCACACACAATTAAGCTAGTGGCAAAAATTGATCCTCTCAAATATCTACTCAGCAAGGTAGCTCTTACAGGCCGATTGGCTAAATGGGTCATGATTCTCAGTGAATTTGACATCCACTACATAGAATGAAGAGCCATCAAAGGACAGGCAATTTCAGATCAACTAGCTAAAGCACCGCTACCAGAAAAACAAACTATGGAGATTGAATTTCCAAATAGACACGTTCTTACTATTAACACCAAGCAATGGACCCTCTACTTTGATGGTTCCTACACTCAACATGGCTTAGGTGCTGGCATTTTGTTCATCACTCCTGACAGGCACACCATACCAAGATCATATCGGCTTATGTTCCCATGCACAAATAATGTGGCTGAATATGAGGCATTGGTTATAGGCATCAAAATGGCCGTAGAATGGAAAATCATAGAGTTAATGGTCTACGAAGACTCACAACTAGTCGTCAATCAAATCAACAATGATTATCAGATAAAGGATGACAAGATACTACCCTACAAGCGAATGATGGATGACTTCAAATAGTATTTTGTACACATCACCTTCGAGCAAATACCAAGGTTGAACAACAAAGCAGCCGATGCCATGGCTACAATTGCTTCATTACTACAAATTCCAGAGCAACAGAGTTGTTACAAATTTTTGGTAGAGCAACTGTTCTCCCCAGCCTATGACCACTCTGAATCCCATGTTATCTATGCCTTAACCGGTTCAGATTCCCTTTTATATGGACCCATATATGATTATCTAAAGAACAACATCCTACCCATTGACCAATCCTGTAACCAAAAACATAATTTTATCCGACAAGCCGCCCGTTATACCCTTACCGCTGATACTTTGTACCGTCGAGGTCTAGATGGTACTCTTCTTCGTTGCCTTGATCATAATGAATCTGATTCCATTTTACACGAGCTTCACAAAGGTATTTGTGGCACACATTCAAGTGGGACTACTCTTGCTAAAAAGCTTCTAAGGATGGGATACTACTGGCCTACAATGGAAAAAGATTCTTACCACTTCGCGAAGAAGTGTCCTAAATGCCAGATCCATGGCAATCTGATACATGCACCAGCATAGGAACTGGAGCCATTTACAACATCCTGGCCCTTTTGTCAGTGGGGACTAGACTTGGTCAGAAAAATTCATCCTTCATCTTCAAATGGACACAAGTTCATTATAACTGCAACAGAATACTTTACCAAGTGGATAGAAGTAGTCCCCATGACCACAGTAACTGGAAAAAAAATTGCTTCTTTTATCCTGAACTATCTGATCTGCAGATATGGTATTCCAAGTTCCATCATCACCGATAATGGACAACCATTCAAAAACCAAGATGTTCGAGAACTATGTAAATAATTCAAAATACAACATCGGTTCTCTACACCATACTACCCCCAGGGGAATGGTCAAGAAAAAGCATCCAACAAAACAATACTGAAAATCCTAAAGAAAACAGTAAATGATGCAGGCAAATATTGGTATGTAAAACTTGATCTAGCACTTTGGGCATACAAAACTAGCATCTGTACACCTACAAGAGCAACACCTTTCTCATTGGTCTATGGATCAGAAGATATTTTACCATTGGAGGTAGAAATTTCATCTCTCAGAGTCTCTCTAAAAGGCTTAATCCCAGATGAAGAGTATAGAGTCAACCGACTGCAAGAACTGGAACTATTAGATGAAAGACGTCAGCATGCTTACACTCATCTCGAAGCGTATCAGCAACGCATGTGCAGAAGCTAAAATCACAAGGTCATCCCTCGCAACTTCAAAGTTGGTGACCTAGTCCTCAAAGAAAATCCAAGAAATCAGCAAGATCGAGAAAAGAAAGAGAAATTTGAACCTAACTGGTTGGGTCCCTATGTCATCATATCAGTCTATGGATCAGGTGCTTATCAGCTTACAACTTCAGAAGGAGATGTGCTCGACGAACCAACTAACAACATTCATGTGAAGAAATACTACACTTGAGTAGTCTAATGCACAGAAAAAGTCAAAAACAAAAAAATCAAAAAATCAAGAAAAAGCAAATAAAAAGTTACAATAAAAGCAACTGGTGAAAACCTAGTAATAGGCGCTATTGTGAAAGGACAGCTCCTTTATCTATATCTCCACAACCAAAAACTATAGGCCATTTCCTGACACTTAGCAAATATCCATTCAGGACATACTTAGCGTAGTCACTATCCTGGTTTATCCATATATCCTCTCACCATATCTCGCCATGGCTTGGTAATCATTGTACATATCCACATCGAAAGACACACTTAGCTAGGGGCAATAATCGTCAAAACTTGCAGCATGTTCAAACCATCAAGATTATTTACAAAACTCAGAACACCACATCCAGCAACCAAAAACGTACTCCATCACAGAACAAAACATTGAATCGCTAAAACAGGAATCACAAAAACACTACGATGGATGATTTTCTGAAGTACTAAATGTTGCATTATTGCATAAAGTCTTGACTATTTTGCATTTGAACCTTTTAAATTATTGAATTCTCTACAATTTCTCAACAATGCTTCCAAGCTAGAGATCATCGAGAAACTCCAATATTTTCTTAGTTTTCTGTCTGGGAGGCGATCACTTGTACTGTGTAAATACTTGTCTCGAGATGTGATACAATGAATATCACTAAAGACATGATTCCACTTTACGCATACAAATGGTTTACTCTTATCTGTTTATACGCAATCCGTACTCTGGTCATCCTGATTCAACTATACCTTGACGCTTGTGCTATCTTGCAAAATAAAAAATCATGTAAATTTTTCTCAGGTCATTATGGTTCAATTATACCATTGTGCTTGTATAAATTTTCAACATATCCCAAACAAATCAATGCTCAATGATGATACATATATCGAAAGCAAATAAACATGTGGTTATATCGGATGACAAATACAGAATGAGGATGCTCCAAAAACAATTAGTTACATATCATTTTACAATTAGTTGCATATCATTTTACAATTAGTTACATATAAAATCATACATCTCACAGCATATCAAATCGCCATCTCATTTTCAAGATACATCTCACAGCGTATCAAATCATACATCTCACAACATATCAAATCATACATCTCATTTTCAAAATACATCTCACAGCATATCAAATCATACATCTCATTTTCAAGATACATCTCACATCTCATAAACATCATACATTTACATCATGCATTTCACTTCATCATCTCATCTATCTAAGCATTGCATCATCAAAAAACAAAGTACAAGCATCTAGAACATGCATCCGTAACACATCACATGATCAAAGAAAATGGTGTCATCTATATATATATATATATCAAAAATGATCAAAATGTACAAATATTTGTCATGTCTGTGCCCCGTACAACAAAAAAAATGATCCAAAATACAATAGAGACATCGTCTCTCAAGTATGACTATCTCCTAAGGGGGATGGTCTCGCCGCTGATGACCCAGCCCCTGGATCTCCAAGAGGATCCTATCTCGAAGGCCCCGTCACGCCTCTGCTCTTGGACCATGACCTAGTCTCTCGAGATCGACTCGATCTCAACTGCGTAAAGCTCTGTACTCTGCCCTCCCTGGGCACCACATCCTCATAGTGGCGTCGATAGTACTCTGCCTCCCTGACTCTCAAGTACAGCTCTCATGATGTCCCTCATAGGGCCACCTGTTGCTTCTCTCTGCATGCTCCCTACCAGCTTGACCCCACCGCTCTATCTCAGTATCGCGCTCTAGGGTCAGCTGGGTAATCTGACGCTGCTGCGTCAATAGCTGTGCCTGCAGCTGCTATACTATCAACTGTAGAGTCCTGATCTGGGCGTCCTCCACATGCATCAGGACCCGGACCCATAGGGGCACCTATGAAGGGGTACCCCTATCCCTCTACCTATCCTCAGTGCTAGTGGAGGTAACTCATCAGTCCTCCTCCTCTGCGTTGGCCGTCTCCACTCATCAGTCCCTCCCACCGCTGCTATCACCTCTCCCACTCTCCCCTCCTACCCTGCTCTGATCGCCAACCCTCCTCTCCCTTTATCCATCACAGCTCATCGAACTGCTCTCTCCACCCGCACTCCCCTATCACCCCCATCTCTACCTCTATCTTCTCTCCTCCCTCGATATCCTCTCCCTCATCGTCCTCCTCCACCTCCATCATCTCCCTCATCACCATCTCCCCCTACCTCATCCTCATCATCATCGAAGGCAAGCCGCATCTCCTCAAGATCTGATATCCTGGCCACAACACGAGCTGCAAACAAACCAGCAAACTCATGTGTCATCCCAGCATCTAATATCTTAGGAGCGTAGTCCCATATTTGGCCCGCTAAGCTGGAAAACTCCTCTACAGCCGCTCCACTTTCAATAGTCGGACCCCAATCTGGTATATCCTACCTCTGACACGCATACAAGCAGGTCCCCTATGGTATCCCCTACTGCCAACCTGAAATCTCTCGATCACAAAGGGCGTCCTCCCTATCAAAAACCGACTCATAAAAACATATGGCATCTCCAGCCCATCCTCGGCCCATACCTCACAATCTATATATGGTCGCCAGATGACCATATCGATGTCATCCAATACTCTCCTCCAATGCTCAAGTTTTCCCAGCTTGCACTGGACAACTAACCCCCTGTATCCATATGCATATGCCCGCCCAACAGGCCTATCTCTATCCACCAGTGGCCTAGCTGCTAGAATATTCTCCCAACACCATACCTGTAGGAGTGTCATGCCAGCTGACAAACTGTCATAATCCAGGTATACCACCTCATGTAAATCCCTGTACAAATGGGCTAACATGGCTGATCCCCATGCGAACCTGTGGCCCTATGTCACCATCTCCTCAAGCACCAATCCCCAACCTACAGAAAATCCCTTCGACCTACGGTCGGGACATAGGAATCCACACACTCTCTCATCATGAAATATGCGACGCAGTGCCTCTGTCCCGCCCTCCTCTATCTGCTCATAAGGCAATAATGCACTTGCTATGGGAATCCGCAATATCTTGTAACAGTCCTCAGGAGTCACCGTCATCTCACCTGTGGCAAAGTGGAAGGTGTTCGTATCACTATGCCATCTCTCTGTGAGTGTTGTGAGTAAACCTCAGTTCATAGTAAACCGAGGCATGTCTAATAAAGATGACAGGCCACATCTCTCAATAATATCTAAGTCAGCCTGTGCCAACCGTGGTATCAATGCCTATGGTCTGGGGAACCGCTCGCATGACTGAACCACTCCCAATCGCTCCTGTCAAAAAGAAAAACAAGTCCAATATCAGTTTCCTCATCAAAACAAAGATATCCAAATCAAAACCACATCAAAAAATTGAAACATTTTGCAAATCTAATCAAGTTCCACATCATATCATTCCATATCAACTTGTAACACAACTCAAGTTTTCAAAAACCATATCAAAACTTGTAACACAACTCAAGTCTCCACATCACATAAACTTGTAAAACAATTCAAGTTTCCCACCCATATCAACTTGTAAAACAACTCAAGTTTCCAACCCATATCAACTTGTAACACAACTCAAGTTCCACAATCATATCAGCTTGTAACACAATTCAAGCTCCACACATATTAACTTGAAACAATGCAAATCAAATCAAGTTTCGATCAAAAACACATTAATATCTACATCAATAACTTGAAAAATCATAAATCAAACCAAGTTATATCAATACTCATATTGGACAAACTATCAAAAACATGACAGCCGACACAGCAAATGACAAAAATCTACCCCTCCAGGCAAAACTGACCTTATCCTATGTAATTTTCTACATTCAAAAATCATCCTATCTTGTAAAACTTACTGCATGCACTAATTAAATTTGGCTACACGCTAAACCATATCTATGTGCTACCTTGTTTTCTCCACGCGCTATCCTATCTACCCTATGCGTTAGACTAACTCTACGCGCTCCCCTTTTTTATCCATGCGCCAACTAATCTACCCTAAGCGCTAAACCCAATCCATGTGCTAACTTATCCCGCATCTGCACTACCTATTTAACCTTAAGCGTTAGGTCTAACCTACGCGCTACATCCCCCTGCCCATGCAACCCCCTGTGGACCCTATGCGCTAAGTTTACCCGATGCGCTACACTTTTAGCCTTCAGCGCTACCCTGTGTCCCTCATGCGCTAACCTAAGGCCATGCACTAACTTTAAAAACTCCATGCGCTACCCTAAAATTTTTCGGACGCTGCCCTAAATTACAACCCTATACGCTACGAAATTTTTCGTATGCGCTAAACTAAGACCCCTATGCACCAAAACGTGAAAACCGCATTTCAAAATTCAAAAACTGACAAAAAATGATCAAACTAAAAATCAAAAAGGGGTCAAAAAGGTTGACTTATCGGTGGTCCATACGCAACAGGCCTCTGATACCTCTGAATGCGCTCAAATCAATGCGTAGAATAGGGAATAGGCATTTTGTCTTCTCTCCAAAAGTCTCTTTCTCCAAGGTCAACAAGCACAAATGAGACAAAACAATGCACTTTTTCCCTTTTATAGGGTAAAATAAAATTAGGGTTATGGAAATGAGCATGTAATTTGCTTGCGGTCTCCCTCATACCCTCGCACACATCCATTATCAGGAGATGAATCAATTTAAACATTCCACCTAGCCAAAATTTTGAACAGCAAACACAATTATCAAATCAAATCAAATTTTCCAAAATTTTGATTCATCTCCCGAGGAGGCATTATCACCATCGATTATCAAATCTGGGGCATCACACATCAAATCTGGGGCACGACATGAAAATCCATAAAAACAACATCGATCATAAAATCGCAACGACACATCATTTTCTTTGAAATAACATGCGCACACACGTCACTTCAAAGAGGGGCAAAATGTAGACGTATAAAAATGACCATATTCCTAAATGAATATTTTATGTTCATTTCTCTATTTAATTAAATCCAATTTAATTGAATAACCCACATTCCTCTATTTAATTAAGTAAATTACTCAATTAAACTCACTATACCTCTTTTACCATTTAATAGAATAAATTCATTTTATTCAATTAAAACCCCTATCCACTTTTTAATCAAAATCAAATTTAATTAAAATAGTTATCCTAAATTGAATAAATCTAATTTATTTAATTTCCCCAATTGCAACCAAATTGAATTAAATTCATTCAATTAAATCCTATTATCCCTTCATCCACTTGCAAAATCCTACACCTCCCACTTGCATCCTAACCCTCTTCCTAATTTCTTCTAGAATCCATCTAATCCTAATTAATTAACCCAAACCCATTCATTATCCCCTTTCCCTAAATTTGAGGAGGTCACTTCTCAAATTTGGAGTAAAGTCTTCTAAAAGAATTAAAGCCTTTATCCATTCAACAAGCTAACTTATTGAATACCCCCAAATTTGAAAGGACTCTTACAAATTTGTCCCCAAAGTCTTCATAACCATTAATGGTTAACTCAACCCTTTAGCATGTTTAAAGAATTTCCATAAAGTCAACCTCCATGTAACCCAAGGGTCTCATCAAGCATTTATTGCTTTGACCATGGTTATCCTTAAACCTTTGCACAAGAGTTTATCTTTTGGACAAAAGCTTTATCCAATGGGTAATCTTAATTTAACCTTAACCCTTAACCCCTAGGGTAACCATGAGGTCTTCTCAAGCATTTAATGCTTCTTACATCTCCTCTCAACCAACCTTATGTTGACAATTGTCACCATTTCATTGGTGCCAATTGCAAACATGGATTCCCAGCTTTCAAACTTAGCCCTTGATTGACTCTTTCAATCCTGACCATCCATTGCCCTATTTTTGCTATAAATAGAGCTCTCCATCCTCCATTTTCATCATCCAAGTCTTTAGCATCACACTTATACTCAAATCCATCCAAGCTTTAATATATCATTTGTGCTCATCATTTTAGCCTCTCTTTTCAATAGGAATTAATCTAAATATGCATGTTTAGAGTATTTTCCTTATCATTTAGCTTAATCATAGACTAGTATGTCATGCTAGGATAGTCTTGCTACTAATCTTGTCATCTTATAATCTAGTTTATTGCATTTATAGGATCATGCATATCTTATGATGCATTTCATCTTAAAATCAAACAAAACATCCCTCGTTCTTGCGCTTGTCATCCCTAAACCACTTTGCTCAGTGATCTGAGAGCAAAGACATTGGTTTGAGGGACCTTGTGAGATAGAAAACCATGGAGCCAACCTTGGGAAGTTAAGCCATACGTCATGACTCCATAGCTTGCACCAAGAAGTCATGTGGGTGTGTGAGCAAGGCTCCCTAGAGCTCCGTTTTTCACATTTTGAGTTCTATTGACCCGCTTTTCTCGCATACAATTTTCTTTCAATGCCATCTCATGGCAAGGGGAGATTTAACATGTTTTAAAACTGGAAATGCATTTGAAAGTTCCTGAGGTTTTTATTTGCCACTGCCAACAATCAAATTTGGTTTAAGAGTTAAAAAATGGTAACCATGCCTGGAGGAACATTAGCAATTCACCTTGCATTGCATTAGTTTGAAGGTTTGAGAACCTTCCATGCCAAAGACCACAGTAGGGAGGATATGGGGAGGCCATGGAGCTTGGGCTTTAAGCTCTGCAGTTGAAATCCCAATACCAACAAACCCGAAACTATCTGCCCCACAAAATATGAAAGTATAGACTCGTAATAGAATCCAAATAGTGCCTCACAAGCTCTTTTCATTTCTTTTTCAGACTGTGGATGAAACTATCATATGCACGCCTAAGAGCGGCATTAAAAGCAATATAGCCACCAACACCGGCAATGCCTCCTTCAACTGAAGAGTCTTCAATATTCTTTTTTTTAAACAACTAGATCAAATAGGCTTTAGGATAGCCATTGGCATTGAGATATCAATATGCCTCCTATCTTTCTCTATCTTCCCTTCTCGATACTTAAATCATAAAACATATGATTTAAAATAGCAATTTAAACCTTGCTTAAAAGACACATGAAGTTACAAGTCAGGTCAGGCCCCAAAGTGGGTCCAACTAAAAAAAAAATCGTTTCCATGCCACTAACCATTGAAAACACCTCGGGAACCTCGAGCATGCCTCTGGAATAGATCGGTGCCATTTTCTGATCTTTAAACTAAGCTTCGCAACTTTCAGGCGCCTGCACCACATTTTCGCATTTAATCCCAAAGATGTATTTTTCAAACTGGTCAAAACATCTTTCTGGACTTCACAAACTGACAGGCGTACAATCTAATATATAATCATTCACTTTGCCAAGCCGTTTCTCAAGACAAATCCAAAGTGAAGAAATATTAATGGTCAAAGATGACCAAATGGCTCTGTCAGCACTATGAACCTGGTAAAATCAATGCGCAAGGACCTCAAAATGTCTTTCTTAAAAATATCAAACGATCTCCGTAGACCCCCAAATCTAGGGCATACATATCTTGAAGTAAAAAGAAGACCTTAGAATTCTCAATTTGACCAAAAGGTTGACTGGGTGCAAGTGGTGAGCTGATGGAAATAGCCACTTTAACAGGTGCAACCACGAAAGTGCAGAAAACTGAATAAAGTGGCCAAGAGACTGTCTTGGAAAACTGATCAAACGGATTGGCGGGAGCTTCAAATTGGAAACATAGCTTGTCATTTATACCTGAAATAGCCCAGAAAAAAAATTTTGACATGAAATTCACCGAGGCAACTTTTACATATGTGCAAAGCGAGGCTCTGACTAGTTGTCGAAACAGGGACTTGAAATTTTATACTGAGGCACACTTATATGCATATAGTTCAATGCACTTTTAATTTCAACATGAAAATCAACCAGTCAAAAGTTACAGGTGCTTGAAGTAGGCAATTTAATAAAATCTGCATTCGCACCTATGATGCGCTTTCAGCTCACCCCTTGAAATGGGTATTTGATAAACTGATCCAAACTGAAATATGAATGTTGTAGAACACTTCATAGGCCAAATGGAAGGTGTAGGACACAATTCCCAAGCCTTACCCTTTGATAATCAACTGGCTCCATTTTAGCCTCTCTCTAACTATGCCATTCAAACCGAGATTAGGTGCCTTAGTGAAAATGCAGATGCAAAATTTCAAAATGGACCTCAAAACTTGACTCATATTTAATGATTCCCAACAGAGTTTATTCTTGTTCTGCAAGAAAGGTTATCATCAACTCAAGATAAGAGAAAGGAACTTCTGCAAAACCAGGATGATGAAGAGAAAAATGCAGTTAAGGACCAATGTCAAAAACTAAGTCAAGCAAACATGCTCATGAAGAATGAAATGCAAGAACTGACTATGAGGTTATCAAAAGATATTGAGGACAGAAAAAAGAAGGAAGAAAATCTTGTTGTATCTTTGAAGAACAAATTTGAAGAATGTGGCAGATTGACTCATGAGAATAATCTGTTGAGAACTGATTTGGTACAATCTCATAATAATGAACAAGAGCTAGAGAGACAAATAATGACTCTGAGAGATGATCTAACTACTGCAAGTGAGTATAAAGAAAAATTTAGGATTAGTGTTGCACAGTTGGATGATTTACTGAAAAGACAAAGGCAAAGTGAAGATTCTAGAGGACTTGGATTTGTACAAGGTGAAAGATCCAGTACTGCAAATGAAGATCAAACAACCGGTATGCAGAACTCATCTGACCAGAGGAAACTGGCAAGGCAATTTAATGCTTACAAATTCAATGGTAGATGTTTTGTTTGTAATAAATTTGGGCATATGGCTAGACAATATAGAAATAGAGCAAATCAAAACTACAATTCAGTTCCCGGTCAATGTACAAATTGCACAAAATATGGTCATAAGTCGGAAGATTTCAGAATGAATGTTAAATGTCATGCATGTGGAAAGTTTGGACATTTGGCTAATCAATGTAGGTCAAGGAATGAAACTGGATATGTCAAAGAAACTCAAAAGAACAATGTTACATGTTATGCATGCAACAAAATAGGTCATATTGCTAAGTACTGCAGAAGCGAGACTACACCAGTTAACAATGATAAAGCAAATGAGAAAGGAACGTAGAAGGTAGATGAAATACAACAAGATCGCACCAAGAGATGGGTTAGAAAATATGAATAACCAAGTGGAGATGCAACTACACCGGTAACTACACCTCTAAATCCAACGGTAGAACAGAGCATTCCTGTACTGGCGGAAAATTCAACTGGTAACTGAGGCATACGCCTTAGGGGTTGGAAAATTAATTGCAAATCTTGCATATTCCCCGGAAGAGATCTAGAAAGACATCTAGAGAGTGGTATTGATCATTGATGGAGGTTTATCCGACATAAAACTGTGAAACCAGCATCCGGTAGGGTACATCTTTAAGCATTTATGATAGTGATGAATTAGGGTTTACTCGCTGATAAAAAGGGAAAATGGACTCATTTTCACTCACTCCGCACTCAAGCTAACCATAGCGAAGCAAAGGTGAATCACAGATGATCAAGAGAAAGCAAAGGCATTCTAAAAGATTTCCACCAGACATTTGAGAAGTAATCAAAACCCTTCAACTGATGACTGTTTTCCAAGTATTTCTTTGAAATGGCATCTGGTTCATCATCTACTCCTACTCTCATTGTTAATCCCACTGTTGTTGAGGTTAAGGATAGGGTTAGGCCTATTTTCAAGGAAGTTCCCCAAATTGCTATGAAGGAAGACTCTACTGGCACATTTTCGAGGGTTCCCGATGGCGTGGTTTATGTAGAAGATGTCAGGGCCTATATTCACTACACATTGGAGGATTTAGGCAATGAGGAAATCAAGGGAATATATCAATCTATGATACTAGGCATCTCCAGAACAATCAAGTTGGAATATCAAATCATTGAGGATCTAGGGTTAACCAGAATCCTATACATATCGGAATTCAAGGATGAAGTGATCAGATATGTTCTAAGCAAGGTCCATAATGAATTTATCTAGCTGGACCGGACCCACATGATCACCAAAAATCTATTCAAGCGATCATCGGCTTACCCAAAGTTGGACAGGAACCAGGAAATAAAATCTCCAACACTGCGGTTGAGAAGATCACTGACGCAACCCATGATGGAAGATCTATGAGGGTCAGGACCATCAAAGACACATATGTGAAATTTTCTAGCATGATCATCGATTACAAGGTAAATCAATCAAGTCGATTGAACTCTATTGCCAGTTCCTGCATCCATGATGCACACCAAATGATAAAGAATAATGAAAAGTATGACTTGAGTGAATGATTAAGGAGTGAACTAATGATTAATCTTGGCAAGATAAAAGGTGTTAAGAAAGGAACTTTTTGATTTGGAAATCTTATTGTCTGTTTGATGTTGTACTTCATGAATGAGCTATCGGGTTTGGGAAAGAAGCGTTGGACTCATGACATACCGGTAGGTATGTAGATCAAAAAAGCAATCACCGGTCTTCGTAGTAACATGGATGAGAAGCTTTGGGGCTACTTCAAAAATTTTTAGGAGAACATGAGACTGAGGGAGAGAATCTCCAAACACATTATGGAGAAATACTTCATTGATATTTGATTCATGGTAAAAAAAGATGAGACACTCATGGAAGCAGTGGAACCTAGAACTATATGGGTCACTAAACTAGGTTATGAAGTAGATGACAACATTTTTGAGCTATATGCTAAAATGTTGATTGATGCTCCTTTGGATGATAAGGCTGAACACTTTGGCACTGCAGAGGAGAAGGCTCTTGAGGTTAAGATTGGTTTCAACAAGAAAAGAAGATAGACAAAATGTTTGCATTTGTTCAGGATGTAATTCATAGGATAGATATAGAACGAGGTTCTGGATCTAAACCAGTAGATCAATCGGAAACAACAAGTGCTCCTAGGGTGAAGAGGCCTGAGACTTTCATTTCTTCTATTACTTTTGACTATGATCCAGAAAATAGTCAACCTCTTGCATTTAGAAGGGTACAAAGGAAGAAAGTTGACAAGCCTCTGGTAGAGGAGAAGAAGGTGGAACTAAGGAGGAAGCTAATTAGAAAGGTAACAACTACAACCACACCTCTAGCAAGGAAACCTACTCAGAAGAGGAAGCCTACTCCATCTGCTCCTGAAACCCCTAGCATGAAGAAAAAGAGTGATGAAGCAACTAAATCTGGTAAAATGACTTGTGCAAAGTTAATTGATGAGGTAACTAAAGATGGAATTTTGAAGAATGTGTCAAATTTTAATGAATATTTAGATGATAATGAGCAAAATGAAATAGAAGAAGCAATCTTGTTATATTTAGACATATATAAGAAGGCTTTGGTAGAGATTTTGAAGGAATTTCCCTTATCATTGTATAATAAGTTAGATGCAAGGAGATTAGAAGCAATCAGGAGGGACAAAGAAATTAAAGAAGTTGAACTTTTGAGTATGTGTGGCTTTATAAATAATGAGGAAATTAAAAGGTGTATAGATGTTGCAAATAGAATAGTTTTTAGTAGAAAAACCTGGAAAATAGGCCTAATGATGGGTAGAGTCAATGAGATAGTAAATGAGACCAGAGATGGTTGGACCAAATTCTTCCAAAAGAATCTTGATTTTATCAATTCTCAAGAAGAATTTGCTAAGGCAACTTCTCCCACCATTCCGGACAAATCTAAAGGGAAAGGAATTTTGGTAAGTTCAGATCAAATTTAGAATGAACCGACAGTTGACTCCCCTGCAAAACTTTTGGCAATTGACACTTCTCAAGTTAAGAAGAAATCAATCACAGAGATGATTCCCACAGAGCTAATGATGATTGCTACTCAAAAGTTAATGAAGGAAGGATCTGCAGACAAAGAAATAATAGATCAATCAATAACAATTTTGCATAGATTTATTCCTGATTGTATGATTGAAAATGAAGCAATCCCTTCTGGCAAGCTTAAGGCATTGGAAAAGCATATATCTAAAAAACTTTCAATCATTGTAGCAGATTTCAGACAAGAAAGCACTTGAAAGATTTACTTTGGCCAAGAAAGCCGCTTTTGACCAAATTATTGAGAAAGAGAAGAGGAAGGTTGAAGAGAAACTTGTACTCATTGAAAATTCTTTGAAATAGTGTACTAACATCTACATGGTCGGTTGTAATATAGAGATTCTTACAGAAAATGTAGATAAGAGGTTACAGGAATTACATGAAAAGCTTGCTAATATTGCTAATTCTTTTGATGGACTAACTTCACTTACAAATTCCATTGATGGACAAATTTTGACATTGGAGAACCAAGTTTTTTCTTTTGAAAAGGAAAGAGACAAGATCATTCGAAGAGCAAGGAGTCTCAGAGGTTTGGTGAGTCCAAGATTGGATTCACTTGGTGTACATAAGAGGGAATGTATGGATATGCTGGCAAATCCCACACCGACAGAAGTCGCTGAGAAAGAAACACTTTCACATTTACTAAGTGGACTTGTATCCATATCTGAAACATTCAAAACCGGCTGGGATACCTATGTACAATTGCTAGAGAAAGCTTACCCAAAAATTTTGAGATTGGTCAAGCTTTGGTAAAGTAATCTGTAATTATTCTTTCAATTCTCTCACTGGTCTTTGACATTGATTCCAAAGGGGGAGTGTATATTATGTGAAAAATATGTACATAATCCTAGGGGAGGATATCAACAGAATCAATCAGCTTAGGGGGAGCATGTTTCATGTTTCAGTTGAACCGGCAGTAGGGAATCCATTTTTCACACAAGTGTTGCCATCAATGCCAAAGGGAGAGATTGTTGGCAATTGACACTCATTCGATTCATATGTTGTCATTGATGGAAATAAGATTATATTGAAGGCATATACCGGCCTTTGGAGGCATACACCGGTGGATACCGACATTGGATCATTCAAGGTCATCACCGACACCGACACCAACACCGACACCGACACCGACACCGATACCGACATCCAACACTTCAGTGAAGCCGACATCAGTTTGGGATCCGAAAGGTTTTATTTGTAAAATCATTTTATAATTATTGTATAGGGCTGACATTGAATATGTTTTGTATTGTAAGATGACATAAGGCATATGGTTTATAAAAGGGCATATAAGTCAGTTTGTTAGGTCATTTTGATATATGACAAGGTAGTAGTACTCTGTAATACAAAGGATATGTATGTAGGTCATTTGTATACGAATGTAATATTATGCTATGATCAGTAGATGATTTGTAAAGAATTCTTGGAGGAAAGGAGATACCGATAGAAGGATTCAGGATTTATGAACTGGTACAAAACAAAGCTTTAACCGAAACTCTTTTTGGCATTGCAAATGCATTTTGTGAGTTCACCAGTACTGTTTTATATTAGCAGAATCTTGTAGTCAGTGAGACTCTTTTGTGTTGAGCAATGTGCTCTAGGTAGTGTGCCTTCCTTCGTGTGTAGGTCCCCATGCTATGTAATATCTTTCATATGGCCAGTGAATTGATATTGTGGGTCATAAATCCCACCGTGGTTTTTCCTCTTTGAGGTTTTCCACGTATAAAATTTGTGTGTTATGGTGTTCATTCATGTGGCTGGTTTATTTACTTCATGTTATACGTTTCTTCATTTACTGGTTTATATGTGTATGTTATAATAAGGTAAAATCTTATATTACCAACAGAACACCGATTCACCCCCCCCCCCCTCTCAGTGTTCTTGGATTCCAGCAGTTGTTAGCTTGGTAGTTGTTGTTTTCTTGGTTATTGTTTGACGTTGATGCTCCTTGGTTGGTAGTGCATTGATAATTGTTGGTGCCTGGATTGACACTTCTTTGATCATTGTTGGATGGTGTGTTACCTGATAAAGTCAACACTATTTGTTTAGACTTTACATTGTTGGCATCAACTACCCCATCGTTAACAACATTTTGTTTCTAGTAAAAAATTTAGACTTGTCTGAGTTTTTGTTGTTATATTTATTACTATAGGAGTTATTGCTTGACAAAGAAACACCTTCCTTGGATAACTTTAAGGTCCCTTTCTTGATGTAGGCTTCCTCTACTTGGATGCCATTTTCGATCATCTTTGTAAAATTGATAGACATTGTAGTTTGAGTTGATAACTCATTTCACTATTCAAATTGTTTATGAAGATATTCATCTTTTCCTATTCAGGTACATCGTGTGGGTACCTTGAGACCATATGTCTCCATCATTGTAAGAACATCATGAATGTTTCATTGTTCTTTTGCTTCATGTTTCATATGTCACGCATAGTGATCTAATGTTGGATATGTTAGCCATTTGGTGGAATTGATTATGTGTTCCATTGATGTTTTTTCATTAATGCCAACACTAGCTATTTGGATGCTTTATCGGCACCCTTCTGGTCCCGATAGGTTGAGTGGTTTCTGGTTGATTTCAATCTGGCATGATCCGGTAGGCTCCGGTATGATTTGGTGATGAAATTGTCTTGTTCATGATACACATGCTCATATTCAATTAGTTGGTTTTGGTCTGGCGATCAGATGCTATCCTATTTTCTTAGAAGCTTGGTTTCTGGTTCCGGCGTGGGTTTCACCGACAGAGCTTTTGATGAAGATCTTTGATGAATTGCATAAGTGGTGTTCATGCAGCTTCTAGTGGAGTTCCAGGATGCTGTTGGTGATCATGTTCGAGACTTGGCGGATGGAGATCATTGTTGTAGTGTGTGGACCTATACTGGGTCCCAGTTGATCTAGGTTGTGGACCAACTTTAATGTAACGTGTGGATTGGACCTCTCGATGTGTTTCTGGGATGTCTTATTTGTTGGATATTATTTTTTTGGTCTAAGGCCGACATGGTTTGTAATTATGTAATTCATTTATTATTTGGTGGCCACCCTAATTAAGATTATCATGGTTATGTTAGAGGTCATGGTTAAGGGATGTAATGTGCGAATAATGTAATATCATTCAGGCAGAGGATTTGGTCAATCATTGGAGATCGAATTGGGTTTATGTAAGAGGATTTAGTCCTTCGGTATTGAGCTTAACCGAAACTGTACTCAGGCATAGGAGAAGCTATCTTTTGCAATTCAACACTTCTCCGTATTGTAGTCTGGATTTCTATGTAGTCAGTGAGGATCCTTTTATGATGAGCAGTGCACTCTAGGCTATTGGCCTTCCTGCAACTGCAAGCCCCTCAATTGTAATTCACATATTTACTACAAAAGTATTATCTGATTGTGGGTAGGCTTCCCACCATGGTTTTTTCCTTTACAGGGTTTTCCATGTATAAATCTTGGTGTCATGTAGATGGTATTTATTCTGTGATTATGTTTTATGCTTAATTGGTTTAACTACTATTTTGGTATTAATATTTTGGGTTTCGGTATTAAAGTTTTAATTGCTAATAGTTCCAGTAATCTGTGACAACTGATTCACCCCCCCTCTTAGTTGTCTTCTGGTTATTTGAACTATCTAACAATTGGTATCAAAGTTTTGATCCTCTCTGCAGAAACCTTAACTGCTTGAGGAAGATCCAATGGTGACTAACAGTTCAAGTTCATCCAGTTCTTCTGGAGCTATCTTTCGGAGAGATATTCCTAGGCTTGATGGAATAAATTACATAATATGAAAGATTCAAATGGAGACTCATTTGGGATGTCTTGGCAAAGAGATTTGGGAGATCACACAGAATGGTGTCACACCTTATAATCTGAGATCTATAAATCCTCCTCTGGAAAACTTGGATAAGGATCTTGAGAATGATTGTAGAGCAAGAGAAGCCCTCTTGTGTGCACTTTCTAATCAGCAAATAATGACATTAATCAACAAATCATCTAGAAAGGCTATGTGGGATAAGTTGGAGACTCTTAATGAAGGTGGCCCTACAGTGAAGATTGCTAAACTCGATGGTTACCGGGTGAGATATGAAAACCTAAAGATGGAAGAAGATGAAAGGATTATTGCATTCATGGAAAGGGTAAATGAGATTGTTATGAGAATTCAATGTTGTGGTGGAACTCTGAGCGAAAATGAAATTGTTTCTAAATTTCTGAGAGCCCTACCACTGGCTTACAAAATGAAGGCTACTGCTATTAATGAATTGAGAACAATGGCTAATACATCTATGAACAAAGTTACTTTGATTGGGAAACTATTTGCTTTTGAGCTTGAAGAATTTGGACCTTCTAGAGCTATTAAGACTGAACCTGCTTTTCATGCATCTACATCTACAACCAGTAAGCAATATTGGAAAGCTTTATATGCAAAGGAATTAGAAGATATGAAGAGAGAGATGATGAGTTTGAGCAACTTGAAGCACTATTTTCTAGAAGAGTACCTAAAGGATCCATAGGAAGTAAGTATGAAGGAAAAGCACCTTTTAAATGTTTTGCATGTAATAAGATTGGTCATTTTGCATCTAGATGTCCTGAAAGGAATTCAAGATTTGAGGAAAGAGTTAGATGATCATTTAAGCCTAACCTTGTATATCAGAACAAGTATAAGTACAAGAAAAATAGAGACAAATCATGCTACATAGCGGATGAGGAAGGCATTACTGATTCTGATGATGAATCGATAGAAGATTCTGCTAGTGGTTCCAGCAATGGGAAGGAATGGGTGTTCCTGGCTATCAAGGAAGATGATCCGACACTAGAAGAGAATGTACCTGAAGAGAAGGCACTTGCTACTAAAATTGAAGACAAGGATAAATGGGTAATTGATAGTGGTTGTTCACATCATATGACTGGAGATAAAGGGAAGTTTCTATCTTTGCAAGAATTTGATGGCGGTCTAGTTAGATTTAGAGATGACAAAGCATGTATGATCAAAGGAAAAGGAACTATATCATTGGATGGTAAGAATAATACTGACAATATTTATTATGTTGAAGGTTTAAGGCATAATATTTTGAGTGTAGGACAATTGGTAGATAAGGATTTCAATTATAGTTTAGGGATGGAAAATGCAAAATCATTAACAGATCTGGTTTGGAGATTGCAAATGATACACAGACAAAAGGTAATATATTTCATTTGAACTCCAGTGAGAAAACATGTTTGATTACACATATTGATGAGAGTTGGCTATGGCATAAAAGACTATGTCATGTGAATTTTGATTGCATTGTAAAGATCTGTTCAACTAAGGCAGTTAGGGATATACCTAAGATTATGAAGCCCTATAATCCGATATGTAAAGAATGTCAAATGGGTCAACAGGTCAGAACCTCTTTTAGGAGTATACAAGATAAATCAAATAATGCTATTGATCTTATTCATACTGATTTGTGTGGCCCTGCTAGAGTTAAAAGTTTTCAAGGTGATAGATATTTCATGCTAATCATTGATGATTATTCTAGAATGATGTGGGTTACTTTTGTAAAAGAAAAATCTGAAGCATTTGAAAAGTTTAAAATATTTAAGGCTAAAGTGGAAACTGATACAGTATTGAAGATTAAATGTTTGAGGTCAGATCATGGTGGAGAATTTACATCCAGTGAGTTTAATAACTTTTGTGAGAAGAATGGTATAAGAAGACAACTTTCTGCTCCCCAGACACCTCAGGAGAATGGAGTTGTGGAAAGGAAGAACAAAACTATCTTGGATGCAACTAGAATAATGATGATGGAAGATAGTATACCTCATATCTATTGGAGAGAAGCAGTGAGCACAATGGTTTATACATTCAACAGAGTGCATATCAAAGGAGAAATCGGTAAGACACCTTGTGAATTATGGTTTGGCGATACACCTACAGTTAAGTATTTCATAATTTTTGGTATTAAATGTTATATTAGGAGAGATGATATCATTGGGAAATTTGATCCTAGATGTGATGAAGACATATTTCTTGGTTATTCTAATGAAAGCAAAGCATATAGATGTTATAACAAGAGATTGCAGAGAATTGTGGAGAGTGCTAATGTCAAAGTAGATGAGCTGAACATAAGTCAAATCAAATTTCATGAGAAGGAACCAACAGTGGAAATGATTATATCTGAACTGGTAGCACCTTTACCAGAATAGATTGTTGAACCAGTTACTCCAGCAGTATCAAAGAATTATACAATAACTAAAGAACAAGGAAGAGGAACAGAGAGTCAGAGGACTTCTAGGTATGTGAGATAGAATCATTTAGAAGATCAAATCATTGGGGATAGGAGCAATAGAGTGATGACAAGAGGAATACTAGCAAGTAATGAGGTATGTTTAATTTCACAAGTTGAACCGGTATCAGTAATTGAGGCATGTAAAGATGAATACTAGTTGAAAGATATGGAAGAAGAATTAGATCAGATTGAGAAAAATAATACATGGACTTTGGTTCCCTGGCCTAAAAATAAGAATATTATTGGAACTAAATGGGTTTTTAGAAACAAATTGAATGAGGATGGTCAAGTTATAAGGAGTAAGGCTAGATTGGTTTGTAAAGGATATTCTTAGAAGGAAGGAATTGATTATGGAGAGACTTTTGCACTTGTAGCTAGGATTGAAGTTGTAAGATTATTTCTTGCCCATGCTGCTTATAAAAACTATAAGGTTTATCAGATGGATATTAAATGAGCATTTTTTAATGGGGATCTTTACAAGGAAGTTTATGTTGAGAAACCTAGTGATTTTTCACTATCAAATACTACAAACATGGTTTGCAGGTTAAGGAAAGCTTTATATGGATTGAAACAAACGCCTAGAGCTTGGTATGCAAGGTTGGATAAATATCTTTTGAAGCTTGGTTTTACTAAGGGCAATGCTGATAGTAATTTATATTATAAGATCACTGATGATGATATACTGATTATTGAAGTATTTGTTGATGACATTATTTTTGGAGGTGAAGATAAATTATGCATAGAATTTTCTAAAAATATGGAAAAAGAATTTGAGATGTTTATGATTGGGGAAATGAAATTTTTCTTAGGTCTGCAGATTACTCAGACTGACAAAGGTATTTTTATCTATCAAACTAAATATACTAAGGAATTGTTGAATACATTTGGGATGGGAGATTCTAAACTGGTAAGTACTCCTATGGTAACAAGTTAGAAATTGACAAGAAAATATGCTTCTGCACCAGTAAATTCTACAAGATACAAATCTATGATTGGAGGTCTGCTTTATTTGACTTAGACTAGACCTGACATAATGAATGTTGTTTGTATTGTTTCAAGATTTCAGAGTGATCCTAGAGAAAATCATGAGAGTGCGGTGAAAAGGATTTTTAGATGCTTGCAAGGTACATCAGAATATGGTTTGTGGTACCCTATGGATGATAACTTTACTTTATGTGCATATACAGATGCTGATTGGGCTGGAGATGTTGATGACTAAAAAAGTACTTTCGGTGGAGCTTTTTTTCTTGGAAAGAAGTTGGTTTCATGGATAAGAAAGAAACACTCATGTACTTCTTTATCTACTACTGAAGCTGAGTATGTTGATGTTGCTATTAGTTGTACATAGGCTTTATGGATGAAGCAAATGTTGAAGGATATAAAGGTGGATTGTGATGCACTGGTAGTTATTCACTGTGATAACTCTGTTGCTATTGATATATCAAAGAATCAGGTATTTCATTCTAAGAGAAAGCACAAGTATAACTTTCTGAAGGAAAAGGTGGAAGCAAATGAAGTTAGACTAGTTTATGTGAACACTAAAGAGAAGATTGCAAATATTTTCACTAAACCTTTACCCAAGGAATCATTTGAGTACCTGAGAGACATATTGGGAGTTTCTGCCCCTCCGATAGAGACTTGATTGATGCGGATTGGTATCAATCCGATATGCATTATCAGAGATACTATTCATCCTGGCAGTGATGTGGGGATGCTACTTCTTAGGGGGAGTAGTCAGCTTTGTGATTCAGTGGTTTATGTTTTTGCTTTGATATTTTTGTCAGATTTATGGCATTGATGTCAAAGGGGGAGTGATATTGATGTGAAAAAGGAAGTGAAAAAGAACAAGAAAAAGGGAGAGATATTGATAGGGAAAAATTCAAAGCTTTACAAAGATATTATTCACTGGGGGAGTTTGGTCTTTATTTTAGAGTTGTATGCGGTAAATTGTTGGTTGTCTTCCATTGGGGGAGACTTGTTTGACATTTCCTGGTACTTAGATGTTTTTCACATCTAGTGTTGCCATCAATGCCAAAGGGGGAGATTGTTGGCCATTTGGTGGAATTGATTATGTGTTGCATTGATGTTTTGTCATTGATGCCAACACTAGCTATTTGGATGATTTACCGACATCCTTCTGGTCCCAGTAGGTTGAGTGGTTTCTGGTTGATTTGGATCTGGCATGATCCGGTAGGCTCCGATATGATTTGGTGATGGAATTGGCTTGTTCATGATACTCATGCTCATATTCAGTCAGTTGGTTTTGGTCTGTGATCAGATGATATCATGTTTTCTTAGAAGCTTGGTTTTGGTTGCGGTAAGGGTTTCACCGACAGAGCTTTTGATGAAGATCTTTGATGAATTGCATAAGTGGTGTCGGTGCAACTTTTGGTGGAGTTTCAGGATGCTGTTGGTGATCATGTTTGAGACTTTGTGGATGGAGATCATTGTTGTAGCGTGTGAACCTATACTAGTTCCCAGTTGATCTAGGTTATGGACCGACTTTACTGTAACGTGTGGATTGGACCTCTCGATGTGTTTTCAGAATGTCTTATGTTTTGGATATTATTTGTTTGGTCTAAGGCTGACATGGTTTGTAATTATGTAATTGGTTTATTATTTGGTGGCCAACCTAATTGTTTAAGGTCGAGGGTTTATATATATAGATGTAAGATCTCATTGTAGATTATCATGGTTATGTTAGAGGTCATGGTCAAAGGATGTAATGTGTGAATAAGGTAATATCATTCAAGCAGGGGATTTGGTCGATCATTGGAGATCGAATTGGGTTTATGTAAGAGGATTTAGTCCTTCGGTATTGAGCTTAGCCGAAATTGTACTCAGGCATAAGAGATGTTATCTTTTGTAGTTCAACACTTCTCTAGATTGTATTTTGGATTTCTATGTAGTCAGTGAGGCTCCTTTTGTGATGAGAAGTGCACTCTAGGTTGCTGATGTTCCTGCAAGTGCAGACCCCTCAATTGTAATTCACATACTTACTGCAGAAGTATTATCTGACTGTGGGTAGTCTTCCCATCGTGGTTTTTCCCTTTATCGGGTTTTCCACGTATAAATCTTGGTGTCATGTGGATGGTATTTATTATGTGATTATTGTTTATGCTTACTTAGTTTAACTTCTATTCTGGTATTAATGTTTTGGGTTTCGGTATTAAAGTTTTAATTGCTAATAGTTCTCGTAATCTATGACAACTGATTCAACCCCCCCTCTCAGTTGTCTTCTGGTTATTTGAACTGTCTAACAAGATATTATAGGAGTATTGCGTAATGAATGCATTCACCAACTCATCGTGAGTTTTGACAACCACTCCATTATTTGCCCTCCCAAAGTTCTTCAGAATAGCCTCATCATGTATGTATCATTATGAGCAAACTCTAAGCTCATAGTACATAATTCCTTGATATGATCATGGGGATCACTCTTACCATCATATTTATCATACTTTGATATATTTGAATTTGGAGGGAAAGGTATCATGTTTAGCCTCCTGTCAAAAGGGTAATGACAAATGTCCTCCAAAGAATACCTCATTGTAGACCCTTGTTGCATATATTGCATTTGTCATTGGAGTGCTAGAATTTTTTGTGTAATGTTAACTAAGGGAACATTTTATTCATTAGACCTTCGATGACGGGTATCTCCTTGTTCACTAACATTGTCATAATTATGGGTATCATCTCAGTTGTGGGTGGTGTCTTGATCATGTGTGTCCTCTCCTTTCAGATGTTCTTGATTCTGAGTGAATGTGTAGGTCCTTGCCCTTGTGTGTGAGATTATTTCATCAGTATTCCTTAAACTTCCTATGTCAAAATCTTCAGGAATCCTGACTCCTTTACTAGTTAACATGAGTAGATATTTTTGTTTATGTGCATCTATAAGCCTTTCCATGAGTTTTTGGAAAGAGACATTCTCTTGACATTGTTGGACAAGCTCCTCGGTGATCTCTTCTTCTTCCATGTTTGTATTAAAAGGATTGGACCCCATTTCACTCATACTTGATTCTAGTTGTGGATCCTTTCCTTTGTTTTTCTGAGATTAAGTGATAGCGGGCATCAATAGATTTTTATAGTAGTGAATTCCTCCTCTTCTAATGGGGTTCTTGGTGGGATTGGTGGTTCAGGCCGATATTCATGGTAGATGATGTAGTTTCTTGGAATTAAAGCGGGATTGATCCTTCCCCCACTATTAAGGCATTTATTGAATGCTTCTTTCTGAATGTAAGCTCTACTTCTCAAAGGTTCTTTGTCAAACTCATTAGATTTTCCTTGGAGATATAATTGCATATGACACAAGAAAACACGATGTGATTTAAAGAGTTGATGGTTGATGTAGAGAAATTTATTCCTCTTGATAAGTGCCTTAGGACTAGGTTGTCTCTTCTTCAACTTAGTCTTTTGACGAAGACTTGTTCTTCTCAAAATTCGTGGAGTGGTCATACAAAATGATCAATGTTGATGTTGATGGTTGATATGGATACTTTGTTTTGGATACACAAGTTTACTTGTCAAGTAGAGGTTTAGTTTGATGTGTCCCCATGACAAAGTGTGTCAAATGATATGAGTCAAGTTTCACGATGTAGAAACTTAATTTGGCATCTTGAGAACCTAACTAGGTATTGTTTTGATATGATTTGTTGGATGATGGAACCTTTGATCACTCTATTTGATACTCCTTAATCTTTGTTGGATGAAATATTATATTTTAATATAGTTGAAGATTTGATACCCTCTCCATGGATTCTTATGTTAGATAGTTCAAATAACCAGAAGACAACTGAGAGGTTGGAGGGGGGGGGTGAATTAGTTGTCACAGATTACTGGAACAATTAGCAATTAAAACTTTAATACCAGAACCCAAAACATTAATACTACAATAGAAGTTAAACCAATTAAGCTAAACAATAATCACAGAATAATTATCATCCACATGACACCAAGATTTATACGTGGAAAACCCGATAAAAGGAAAAACCACAGTGGTAAGCCTACTCACAGTCGGATAATACTTCAGTAGTCAGTATGTGAATTAAAATTGAGGGGCTTTCACTTACAGGAAGGCCAAGATCCTAGAGCACACTGCTCATCACAAAAGTAGCCTCATTGACTACATAGAAATCCAGACTACAATATGGAGAAGTGTTGAACTACAAAAGGTAACATCTCCTATAAGCTCAATACCAGAGGACTAAATCCTCTTACATAAACCCAATTCGATCTCCAATGATTGACCAAATCCTCTGTGTGAATGATATTATATTATTCACACATTACATCCCTTGACCATGACCTCTAATATAACCATGATAATCTACAATGAGATCTTACATCTATATATATAAACCCTCAACCATAAACAATTAGGTCGACCACCAAATAATAAACTAATTACATAATTACAAACCATGTCGACCTTAGACCAAATAAATAATATCCAACATATAATACATCCTGAAAACACATCGAGAGGTCCAATCCACATGTTACATTAAAGTCTATCCATAAACTAGATCAAACGGGACCCAGTATAGGTCCACACGCTATAGAAATGATCTTCATCCACCAACTCTTGAACATGATCACCAACAGCATCCTGAAACTCCACTAGAAGCTACACCAACACCACTTATGCAATTCATCAAAGATCTTCATCAAAATCTCTACTGGTGAAACCCTCACCGAAACCAAGCTTCTAAGAAAACAGGATAGCATCCAATCACCAAACCAAAACCAATAGACTAAATATGAGCATGAGTATCATGAACAAGCCAATTCCATTACCAAATCATACCGGAGACTACCAGATCATGCCAGATCCAAATCAACCAGAAACCACTCAACCTACCAAGACCATAAGAGTGTCGGTAAAGCATCCAAAAAGCTAGTGTTGACATCAATGACAAAACATCAATGCAACACATAATCAATTCCACCAAATGGCCAACAATATCCCCCTTTGGCATTGATGGAAACACTAGATGTGAAAAACATCTAAGTACTAAGAAATGTCAAACAAGTCTCCCCTAATGGAAGACAACCAACAATCTCCCGCATACAACTCTGAAATAAAGACCAAACTCCCCCAGTGAATAATATCTCTGTAAAGCTCTGAATCTCTCCCTATCAATATCTCTCCCTTTTTCTTATTTTTTTTCACTTCCTTTTTCACATCAATATCACTCCCCCTTTGACATCAATGCCATAAATCTGACAAAAATATCAAAGCAAAAACATAAACCACTAAATCACAAAGCTGACTACTCCCCCTGAGCAGTAGCATCCCCACATCAGTGCCAAAATGAATAGTATCTCTGATAATGCATACCACACTGATGCCAATCCGAATCAATGAAGTCTCAGTCGGAGGGGCAGAAACTCCCAATTTATCTCTTAGGTACTCAAATGATTCCTTGGGCAAAGGTTTAGTGAAAATATCTGCAATCTGCTCTTTAGTGTTCACATTAACCATTCTAACTTCATTTGCTTCCACCTTTTCCTTCAAAAAGTTATACTTGATAGATATGTGCTTTGTCTTAGAATAAAATATCGGATTCTTTGATATATCAATAGCATCAGAGTTATCATGATGAATAACTACCGGTGCATCACAATCCACCTTTATATCCTTCAACATTTTCTTCATCCATAAAACCTGTGTACGGTTAGTAGAAGCAACAACATACTCAGCTTCAACAGTAGATAAAGAATTACATGACTATTTCTTGTTGATCCATTAAACCAACTTCTTTCCAAGAAAGAAACTCCACCAAAAGTACTTTTCCGGTCATCAACATCTCCAGCCCAATCACCATTTGTATATGCACATAAAGTAAAGTTATCATCCTTAGGGTACCACAAACCATATTCTAATGTACCTTGCAAGTATCTAAAAATCCTTTTCACTGCACTCTCATTATTTTCTCTAGGATCACTCTGAAATCTTGAAACAATACAAATATCATTCATTATGTTAGGCCTAGTATGAGTCAAATAAAGCAGACCTCCAATCATAGATTTGTATCTTGTAGAATTTAGTGGTGCAGAAACATCTTTTCTTGTTAATTTCTCGCTTGTAACCATAGGAGTACTTACTGTTTTAGAATCTCTCATCCCAAATTTCTTCAACAATTCATTAGCATACTTAGTTTGATAGATAAAAATACCTTTGTCAGTCTAAGTAATCTGCAAACCTAAGAAATTTTTTATTTCCTCAATCATAGACATCTCAAATTCTTTCTCCATATTCTTAAAAATGTATATGCATAATTTATCTTCACCTCCAAAAATAATGTCATCAACAAATACTTCAATAATCAGTATATCACCATTAGTGATCTTATAATATAAATTAGTATCAGAATTGTCCTTAGTAAAACCAAGCTTTAAAATATATTTATCCAACCTTGCATACCAAGCTCTAGGTTCTTGTTTCAATCCATATAAAGCTTTCCTTAACCTACAAACCATGTTTGTATCCTCTGATAGTGAAAAACCATCAAGTTGCTCAATATAAACTTCCTGGTCAAGATCCCCATTCAAAAATGCGCATTTAACATCCATATGATAAACCTTGTAGTTTTTATAAGCAGCATAGGCAAGAAATAATCTTACAGCTTCAATCCTAGCTACAGGTGCAAAAGTCTCTCCATAATCAATTCCTTCCTTCTGAGAATATCCTTTACAAACCAATCTAGCCTTATTCCTTATAACTTGACCATCCTCGTTCAATTTGTTCCTAAAAACCCATTTAGTTCCAATAATATTTTTATTTTTAGGTTGGGGAACCAAAGTCCATGTGTTATTTTTCTCAATCTGATCTAATTCTTCTTCCATAGCTTTCAACCAATATTCATCTTTACATGCCTCAATTATTGATACCAGTTCAACTTGTGAAATTAAACATAACTCATTAGCTTCCAGTATTCTTCTTGTCATCTCTCCATTGCTTTTATCCCCAATGATCTGATCTTCTGAATGATTCAATCTCACATACCTAGGAGTCCTCTGAATCTTTGTTCCTCTTCCCTGTTCTTCAGTTACTGTAGAATTCTCTGATATTGTTGGAGTAGCTGATTCATCACTTTGTTATGATAAAGGTGCTATTGGTTCAAATATAATCATTTCCACTATCGATTCCTTCTCATAAAATCTAATTTTACTTCTGTTCAGCTCATCTACTTTGACATTAGCACTCTTCACAATTCTCTACAATCTCTTATTATAACATTTATATTCTTTGATTTCATTATAATAACCAATAAATATCTCTTCATCACATCTAGGATCAAATTTTCCAATGATATCATCTCTCCTGATATAACATTTACTACCGAAAATTCTGAAATAATTCACTGTAGGTGTATTGCCAAACCATAATTCATAAGGTGTCTTACCAATTTCTCCTTTGATATGTACTTTGTTGAATGTATAAACCGTTGTGCTCACTGCTTCTCCCCAGTAGATATGAGGTATACTAGCTTCCATCATCATTGTTCTAACAACATCCAAGATAGTTTTGTTCTTCCTTTCCACAACTCCATCCCGCTGAGGTGTCCGGGGAGCAGAAAATTATCTTCTTATACCATGCTTCTCACAAAATTTATTAAACTCACCGAATGTGAATTCTCCACCATGATCTGACCTCAAACATTTAATCTTCAATCCTGTCTCAGTTTCCACTTTAGCCTTAAAGATTTTAAACTTTTCAAATGATTCAGATTTTTCCTTTAGAAAAGTTGCCCGCATCATTCTAGAATAATCATCAATGATTAGCATGAAATATCTATCACCTTGAAAACTTTTAACTCTAGCAGGGCCACACAAATGAGTATGAATAAGATCAAGAACATCATTAGATTTATCTTGTATACTCCTAAAAGAGGTTCTGACCTGTTTACCCATTTGACATTCTTTACATACCGGATTATAGGACTTCATAATCTTAGGCATATCTTTAACTGCCTTATTTGAACTAATATTCACATGCAATCAAAATTCACATGACACAGCCTTTTATGCCATAGCCAACTCTCATCAATTTATGTAATTAAACATGTCTTCTCACCGGAATTCAAATGAAATATATTACCTTTTGTCTATGTACCAGTTGCAATCTTCAAACCAGATTTGTTAATGATTTTGCATTTTCCATCCTTGAACTGTAATTGAAATACCTTATCCATCAATTGTCCTACACTCAAAATATTATGCCTTAAATCTTCAACATAATAAACATTGTCAGTATTGTTCTTACCATCCAATGATATAGTTCTTTTTCCTTTGATCATACATGCTTTGTCATCTCCAAATCTAATCAGACCGCCATCAAATTCTTGCAAAGATAGAAACTTCCATTTATCTCCAGTCATATGATGTGAACAACCACTATCAATTACCCATTCATCTTTGTCTTCAATTTTAGCAACAAGTGCCTTCTCTTCAGGTACATTCTCTTCTAGTGTCAGATCATCTTCCTTGATATCCAAGAACACCGATTCCTTCCCATTGCTGGAAGCACTAGTAGAATCTTCTGTCGGTTCATCATCAGAATTAGTAATACCTTCCTCATCCGCTATGTAGCATGATTTGTCTCTTTTTTTCTTGTACATATATTTGTTCTGATATCCAAGGTTAGGCTTAAATGATCTTCTAACTCTTTCTTCAAATCTTGAATTCCTTTCAGGACATCTAGATGCAAAATCACCAATCTTATTACATGCAAAACATTTAAAAGGTGCTTTTCCTTCATACTTACTTCCTACCGATCATTTAGGTACTCTTCTAGTAAATAATGCTTCAAGTTGCTTACCACTATTCCTAGGGAAAAGGGTGCATCATTCTCACAATCACCACTATTAAGACCATCATTCTTAAAATAATTTTCAGCATTTGAACTAATCTCGAAATAGAGAGACACTTCATCATGCATGGGGTCCAACTTAGTTGAAACGACTTCAACATCTTTTATTGAAATTAAATCTGTAAATTCCCTATCCAAACTTAATGCATGAAATAAATTAATACCTGAATCCTTCTCCTTGAAATCCCCTTCTTCAATGGATGACAAGAACTGCTCTATGATATCTTCTTCACAAAAAGAAGTACTATCCAAACCGGCCAACAGTTCTTGGGACTACAACACTTCATCAGTTTGACCATTATTTTGTTTCGCTTTTGAATTTTCTTTTTCAATCAGATTTTCAGAATGGGAAACATCTTTACCAAGACATGATTCCACCTTATTGTTAACACAATCTACATTAAGAAGACATAATATTGATTTACTGTCAAAATGAAATGATTCTACGAAGGACTCATCACAAGCTTTTAAACATAAAGAATCATTTTCATCAACTTCTTGTATAAGATTGAAAACTTCATACTCTGGTTACATGTAAATCTGAAAAAAATTCATCCTTTATACTTTTTGGAACAAGACAACTTTCCATACTATCAAAACTGAAAGTTTCTATTTCTAGGTAAGAGAAAGACGTCAAAAAACCTTTTTCATTCAAGCTCACAGGTTCTCCAATGTTGTCTTGATTATTCTCACTTACCATTGTTTGAATTTCATGAGATTGAACTGTTTCTTGCTGAAATTATTGCTCATTCATGACAAGGTAATTGTAGGAGTGAGATGAAATTGAGATGACTGGAGCCTCATCATCATTAAATTTTAATTATTCTTTCAATTGGGATACCCTTTTTTCATATTCATGCAACAACCATGTCTTTTCTTTCAGCTCTTTCAGCTTGTGAAATCTAACAAAAAGACTTCTCCATAAAAGAGCAGATGCATGATCATTTGTTATACTTAGTTTGGTTTTTACAGCATGAGAAATCATTTCCTTGCAATGGTCCCAAAATTCATGCATCACTTTATCATCCATCTCAAGAATTTTTAAGATGGTGGGATGTGGTCTTTTCCCCATTCTCGCAGCCTTTTGATTTTGCATGATGATTTAACAGAGTCGCCAATCTTGCATACATAGAGATAAACACCAAAAACTAGAGAAAAAAAAGCACAGATCTTTGATTTCGAATCCCCAGTAGAGTCGCCAAAAATATGTTGGTAAACAGATTTGTCCCTTTCCTGAAATTGTAATATTTGTTCTCTCTGAACATAAATATAACTCTTGTACGCCCCTTTATGAAAGGAAACAAATTACCAACAGTTGGATGAATTAATTAAAATCCATCCTCTGTATTAGAGGGCAGCTCCCCATATGATTTTCAATGAATTTAATACACAAATGAAATGTTGACACTTTTTACCAGAAAAGTGTGGAAAGACTTTAGTATTCATCCATCAACACAAAAGAATGCCTTCAAACTGAAACAAAGAAAATATTATGAAGATTAAATAAGAGCTCACAGATTCTGATTCACACACATGTTCACTTTATAAATTCAGAGCATAGAAAATGCACAATGAATCTGCTAACAGTTAATGGTAACCATGAATTCAGAAAAACATAAATAACTGATCATAAAATGATATCATGCCCATGGCAGATTTCTCAAGAAAGATTGCTAATCTTTAAACACATAGATTCAAAGACTGCACACCATAACATTTTATTGACAAGTCAGGCATTCCAGTTTAAAGCAATTCATAGAAAAAAAATGAATATTGTCTGTTGCTCAAAAAATCAAAGTTTTTCCAGCCCCTTTCTTTTCTTTTTATCACATATATATAGCCTCTCTCTTTTTCTTTTAAAGAGACTTTCAATTATCAATAAATGATTCTTGAAAAGATTATTAATTAATCTTTTCTTTTATCTTTTATTTTTTATCATCTTCCTGATAACTCTTTTTTTTTTAAATCTTCAAATCTTTTATCTCAGAATTTTTATAGACCCGTACTCAGAGATTAATAACATTTGAACATGATACTATTTTTCTGATCTCTCTGGTAAGAATTTAGAAAACTAAGTTTTCAAAAACATATTAAAAATTCAGCGCGATCCAACGGTTCAACTGATAGTTATTCCCCCACATCGAGACTGATTTTTCTGTCTCAGAAAATTCATGGTTAGGGGCTGCATTGAAAAACTATAAACAATATACATGCCAATGTTATTGGATTTTTGAAACTCACACACTTTGAACCTGCATCTTATGAATCTCTGAATTCTGAATTTGAACCTTTGAAATCGAACCTTGAACTTTGAACCTGCAGAGCTTGAACCTTGAACCTTGAACCTTGAACCTGCGAGGTTCAATCAGAAGGTTCAAAAACACAAATTGCACCCATATGCTTCATTGATTGCTTTGCCTTTCCATTTTGGCTGCGTGTTGAACCTTTGAACCTTGAACCTTGAACCTTGAACCAAAAAGGTTCAAAGTTCAAGTTCAATGACCAAAAATTATAAAGCCTGCTCTAGTTGAATTCGAACTTTGAACTTGAACCCGAACTTTGAATTTTTTGAAAAGGTTCAAGGTTCAAGTTCAAATGACAATTGTTCTTTTGGGCTGCCATAGAAAAATCTACATAACTTTTTACTGAGAACTTCGTTTCTTGTAAAATTTTAATTGTAGAATAAATATGCCAAGTAGAGCATAACCCAGAAATTGTTTTTTGCATAGGAAACATAAAACTTGGGATTTAATTGTTTGGGCATATGGGTAACCCAAAAATAAAAGCATTAAAATCTTTCAACCGACATGGAGTTTGGCCATAAAAATTTAGCATTAAAACATCAACAATAGATGGTTTTTAGCTGATTATGAGACTTTAGTCACAAGAAAAAATATAGGGGTAACATTGGCTCTAATTGGGGACTAGGACTGTAAAGGACTAGGAAAATCCAAAATATCTCTGGGAGAAAAGAAGAATAGTGCCTAGCCATTGGGCAACAGAGTCAAGAAAAATAGAGCACAGGGAGCTTCTTGCAGATGAGGGAAGAGACAACAAGCCAAACTAACAAGCCAAAACCCAAACTAAACCAAGGCTGAAAACTAAGGCAAACTACACCTAGATCACACCAAAAAATTATTTACAAAAATATACAAGTAGGAAAATCCCACCATGAGAACTGGGGCCAAGAACTTCTTACACAAAACCATCCACTGATTGGGAGAAGAAGGAGCCTTTGCAAAAAAATGGCTTATGCTCAAATGAAGCAACCCAAAACCATGCTCTTCTAGTAACTTCTTCAATGTTGAACACCAAACTAACAATATGCAGGAGCTTTGTGAACACATATTCATGCCCAAAAAGCCATGTTTCATCATGAACTTCTGAATTTTCTGGAAACATCTGCACAATACTTCTCAAATAATGTTCTATTTTTGGCTGAAAAAAGTAATGCTCAGAAATTCCTAGGGAAAAGGCTGCATCATTCTCACAATCACCACTATTAAGACCATCATTCTTAAAATAATTTTCAGCATTTGAACTAATCTCAGAATAGAGAGACACTTCATCATGCATGGGGTCCAACTTAGCTGAAATGACTTCAATATCTTTTACTGAAATTAAATCTGCAAATTCCCTATCCAAACTTAATGCATGAAATAAATTAATACTTGAATCCTTCTCCTTGAAATCCCCTTCTTCGATGGATGACAAGAACTGCTCTATGATCTTTTCTTCACAAAAAGAAGTACTATCTAAACCGGCCAACAGTTCTTGGGACTGCAACACTGGCTTCTTCTTCTTTTTCCAGAGGTCTATGTGCTGAAGGGAAGGAGGAAATATTTTATATGAATGTAACAGGGATAGGGGAAAATAATTGATTTTTAATTCTGCATAGCTTGATTTTGAGTTCAGGGATAGAGTGATCAGTTGGTCACATTTATTTATGTATTTGGAATAAGGAGAAGTATATTTTTAGATCCGTTGGTATGGACATTTATTTTTCTGATTGAGATTGATCTGTTGGTCACTTCAGTCACATTCCTTGTATTGTCTTATTTTATCTTATCAAGTATATGTGTATTGCAAAATCTATAGGTTTTGTACACTCATATATGTAGAATGAAATGTTAAATTTCCCTTTGTTCTTGTGTATATGGGAAGATCAAATGGATGGTTTGTGTGCCATTTATTTGTTTCTCTCTTTGTTATTTAAATTCTGAATCGCATTCATGCCATGTTGATGGTGTTAGGATTCCCAAAGATACTGAGAGGGGGGGGTGAATCAGTATCAGACCGGTATAAAAATTTTCTTAACTTATAACATGAAAAGCATATTAAAACTGTGTACCGGTAAACCATAAATAATGCAGCAAATAAGAACAACAACCATAACATGAAAAGCACGCCATAACACAATATTTTAACAAGGAAACCTGGTGTGGGAAAAACCTTGGTGGGATTTGTGACCCACAATATTCACTTACTGGTCAATAAGAGAATATTACTGCTTACAATAGGGGCTTGCCCATGCAGGAAGGCCAAGTGTCTAGAGCTCACTCCTCAATTACAAAAGAAGTCACACTGACTTACAAAAATGGATTATACTAATCCAATGTCTTATACTGCTTCAGATCAGCATCTGCTATGCCAAATTTAGTACCGGTTTAAGCTCTGCAATATACATAAACTCTTATCCAATAATTCACATATTAGGTCTGCTACCTTCTTTTCATACTTCACATTAATCATATCCTAAATGATCTACAATGATCTCATACATATATAAGTCATATTACAATCCGCCATGTCGGCTTACAAAAGATTTTACAATTGATTACAAAATACATTTATACAAAATTATTGTCGGCCAGGGTGTCGGTAATCTTTCTTTTGGGTGTCGGTGATCTATATGTCGGTGTAGAGTCTACCGGTGTCGATACCTGTGCTTGCCTACCGATATCACATGATTGTAAGGTTGCCATCAATGCCAATACCTTCAATCACCTACAATTTCTTATTGGAGTGTGCATTTGCCAACAGATGGATGAGTGTTAGCGTGCCTTGGTGTCTTCTGGTTAAAGACATATTCAATATTTTAATTCATTGTAAATCTTTTAAAGAGGGAGTTGTACCTCTCAATTCAGAGGAATATTATCAATTCAATGATAGTCTATCCAACTGTTAGTGCTCTTTGTCCTTTATCCCGGGCATTTGGAGTTAGTATGTGTATTTATTTTTGAGGGACAAATCTGTTCACTGACAGATAGATATTTAAATAAATATTAATTTATTTAATTGTGAATGTGAATTTTGGATTTTATTTAAATAAATCTTAATTTATTCAAATGAGAAAAGGGGGATAAAGCATTAAATGCTTGAATACTTTGAGGGAAACCATTAAAGGCTTAAGAAGACTCTAGAAAGAAGTCATTAAAGGTTTGAAGACTTTAAGGGAAGCCATTAAGTTTAAAGACTTTAAGAGAAACCATTAAAGGCTTGAGAAGTCTCTTAGAAGGAAGCCATTAAAGGATTGAATACTTTTATAGAAGCCATTAAAGACTTCAAGTGGGTGAGGATAAATAGGATTTTAAATAAATCATTAATTTATTTAAAATAGTGGTGCATCTTGCATTTGTAGGAAAATGTAAGTGGGTGGAGGATAAAGGTGATTTAAATAAATGTTAATTTAAATGTGAGAGATGAGATTTTGGGGATTTAAATAAATATTAATTTATTTAAATGTGAGAGAAGATTTAATTAAACAAATATGATTTATTTATTTAATTAATGGTCTGAATTTGGTTAAGTGAATTAAATCAAATAAATTAAATAATTTATTTAATTAATAGGAGAAGAGGGTTGGGATGAATTAATTAAATATTAATTTAATTAATAGTTGAAAAATGATGAAAGATTAATTAAATGTGAATTTAAATAATAGTTGGATGAATGGTAATTAAACAAATATAAAATTCATTTAATTAGGTGGACAAAAATAGGTGTCTACAATACGTGTAGTCACATAAATCTGTCCATTTTTATTAAATGAATATTTCGTATTTATCTGATTAAAAATCCACTAGCCATCAGTTAATTAAATTAATATTTAATTAATTCATCTTCAAATCATTCTCCTATTAATTAAATAAATTATTCAATTTATTTTAGTTAATTCATTAAACTAAATTCACACTCAATTAAATGAATAAATTCTATTTATTCAATTTAATTCTCTTTCCTCTTTTAAATAAATTAAATAAAACATTTATTTAAATCATTTATTCCCCCCCACTTCCGTTTTCCTACATCTCCCACTTGCCCTTCCTAAATTCTTCTAGAACCTATCTAATCCTAATCAATTAGCCTAATCCATCCCCTAATTATTGTCACATTCCTAAGCAACTTGGAGTCACTTCTCAAAGACTTCAAAGTCTTTAAAAAGCATTAAATGCTTGGTGTGTTCAAAAATTTAACCTCTAAAATCTTCCAAACCACTTATGGCTCTTACATGACCATTTATGGTTAACCCCTAACTCAACCCTCATGTGACTCATGTGTCTCCTCAAACATTTATTGCTTTGACCATGGTTATCCCTTTTACCTTTGCACAAGAGTTTATCCATTGGATAAAAGCTTTATTCTTTGAATAAAGAATTTATTCACTCAACCCAACCTTGACTTTAACTCCCAAGTTAACCTTCAGGTCATGTCAAGCATTTAATGCTTATTCCCTCTCCTCTCAACCTATCTCATATTGACACTTGTCATCCTGAGATTGGGTTGAAAGCCATCACATGGATTGAATACCATTCAATCCTGACCCTTGTTGAGATTACTCAATCTCAACCATCCATTGCCCTATTTTCACTATAAATAGAGCTCTCATTCCTCATTTTCAAATCCTCAAGCATTTAGCATTCATAGCCATAATCCTGAAAACTTGTATGTATTTAATCTATAGTGAATTTTAGAGAGAGCATTTAGCATAAATCACATATATTGTCATTTTGGACTAAAATAAATCTTACTTCATTTCATAATATGTCTAATTAGTTTGTTTTACACTTGCATAGCATAGTTAAAACATTCCAATCTTGAACCTCCATAAGCATCCATAGTGCAAAAAGTTGTTGAGAGCTACACTAATTTGGAACTTGGAGAGGAGAGGAACAAAGGAGAAGGAGCTAAGAGCATGTTAAAAGACATTTGGAGATGTCTTGTGGTATTTACTTCCATAGTTAAATCTTTTATCATGTTTTTAGTGTCTCTTTTGATATGCCTGCTTAGATTAGTTTTTGGTTGATTAACACTAACATTTTCTTGTGTTTTTGTGTGTTATACGACCACAGGCTTTAGTCTAATCTTTGCCCCATTTTGCAGAGCATCATTTAGTGAACCCAACGTGAATCCAACACCCAACGACATTTTTTGTTGTTTTCAAAACTAACTTTTGATTGTTTAAACTTGACACACAGGTCGCGCTTTGGCGCTTTTGTTCTCGCTTTAGCGCTATTGTAATTTGGTATTTTAGCGCTATTGTCTTTACAATAGCACTATTGTCTCAAATTTAGCGTTGTTGTCAGTATAATAGCAGTTTTGAGTCTTAACTAGCACTTTTGTTTCTTAACTAGCGCTTTTGTATTGTTGTAAAAATCTTTTATTTTAGCGCTTTTGTCTATATGGTAGCGCATTTGTGTTAAGTAGCGCTTCTGTTTTCACACAAAGTAGCACTATTGTAACAGAATGTTGTAAAAAAGGCCTTGTAGCTGATAAAAAAAAAATTCTTAGGCTTGTAGAAGCCCACCATATGGTCGCATTTTACTAACTATTTGCTTCATGTGCAGGTTTTAAACTAACCTTGTTTGTTACTTAAAATAAAAAACTTTCATTTAGTGCTCTAAAATTCACAAAAACAAATTTCATTACTTGCAAGTTAGGATTCCAATTGTCACTTGGTGCCCTAAAATCAACAAAACAAATTTGCTTTCATTGCAAGTAAGGGATACACTCTATTTTGGTGCTTAAAACAAGACGACAAATTTTCTTTCTTGCATCAAACTTAAAAAATCACAATCCACACTTCAATTTTTGTGCAAGTAAAAAGAACAATCAACTTGTTTCAATTTTGCAAAACGATTTTACTTCACGCAAACGTGTTTTTTATTAAGTTGACTAGGATTTCAAATTCCTAGTTACTCAAACATATTGTCTTTGAAGTTAAAAAGAACATCATGGTTGTTGGAGCAACATCTCCAAATAGATAGAACATCATTGCAATGATAAGTTAAAAAGAACAAGTGTATTTTGTGCTTGGCACACTTGTGCAAAAAGAGTTTGTCAAGTGGTCCTACTTGTAACACACACTATCCTCTCCCTTGACTCTCGTGGTCCTAGGTGCAAGAGAAAAGTGTTAGTAACACTCAAATTTTATCTTTTTAAGAGAGGCCTGCCAAGAGACACATCACTCTTGGGAACGACCTCATGCAGTAAATCCTTCGAGCCGCTATAGAAATTAGGTGTGAGCGAAAGTTGTAGCCTTGGGTATAGTTGTTCCTACAGTGTAACTTGCCGAAAGGACAAATGGGCCCCACCACAAGTTACAAGGCTCTTAAGTGAGTCATTGTAGAATGAACTTATGTCCAAAAACATCGAAAATTACTAAACACCTTTAAATAGTAGCCCACCCGTTCTATTGATTGAGGATATTTGTGATAAATTTAGTGCAAGAGCATAGATGGTTTTGCTCCCAAGATACTCACCATACATATTTCCTTGAGTAGAAACATAGCTTTTTGAAAAGTCACTTGTGGCTTGAGGAAAGTGGTGATTCCCCCATCATAGGGATCATTTATTTGTTATGCTCGTGCAAGACTTAGTATATCACATCCTTACCTACCACGACGGGATTCCTAAGGTATGTAGTACCAAAGTCGAAGAAATATCAAGATGTGGGTTGAAATTATCGCAACTGGCCATTTGACCTTAGGGATAAAAAGTGTTTGAAGTGTTTTCATTTTTGAGTCAAGACCAGTGCAAATTGAGCCGACTTTATGCTTTGGAAAAACACCTAAAATATATATGAAGGAAAGGATCATTAAAAGTTCAAAAAATCAGGTTGATCTAGACCCATACTTACTTGTGCCTTTTGAGGCAACACTCTTGTGCTTGTGTGCTTGCTTTGTTTTCTTGTCAAAGAAACATCATAAAAACCAATTTCTAA
Source organism: Cryptomeria japonica (assembly GCF_030272615.1). NCBI lineage: Eukaryota > Viridiplantae > Streptophyta > Pinopsida > Cupressales > Cupressaceae > Cryptomeria > Cryptomeria japonica. Next base: position 432,100,320 of record NC_081408.1, on the reverse strand, counting down.
AACAAGTATTCATCCAACACAAACATTTTCAAAAATAAAGGATCCAAAACAAAGAGCAACAACAAAAGTATCAAACTATATGACCATTCTTCACATCTTAAGAAAGAAGAATCTTCATCAAAACATCAACTTGAAGAAAAGACCATTGAGCTCAAAGGCTCTTATCAAAAAGAGGAAATTCTTCTATCTTAATAGACAAATCTTTCTCTCTCATATAACTTTCTTACATCGCATGCGTCTTTATCTTCAAGGGAAATCAAATGAATTTGATCAAGAGTCATTAAACCACATAGCTTTTATGCAATATCGAGTTTTGAGTTATCACAAGAACAAAGGAGGCAAAATCAATCCTGATTTCTTTCCCAACATTTGTATCACATATAACATAGCTCGGGAAGAACCACCAACTCCCGAAAGAGAAGAGGAAGAATTTGTCCTATATGTGACACAAAGCTTTTATTGAAGTTAAACATTTCATCCATTATCATATCCATATCTCATCAAATCCATTCCAACTCTCAAAACATCAAGAGGTTTTTGTCCTAAGTTCTATTTCAAAACATTGCTTGAATCAAATACAAACACATCACTTTTTAGAGTGTCTCTACATCTAGGATAAACTCATCCTAAGAGACATTTCTATGCAAGTTAAAACTAGTCTATGAGTGAATCCTCTCATTACTAGGTAGTTGAGTCTGTAACACATCTCAGATCTCTCTAAACCTTATCACATCAAACTTTGTCAATCTAACACAACAAGCAATTCAAGAAAGAAACTTTGGTAACATCTACCTTTAGTGCTAGGGATCCGTATGTAAAACACTTCACCAAACATCAATCTTTCATTCCATCACCAACTCATCATCATTTTCATCAAACTTCAACAAAAACTTGTAAACAAAATGGCTCATACCAGATCAAGATCTAGACAACAAGAAATTGAAGAGGAAGAGGAAGAAAATACCAATGAATTCCAAGAAGCCCTTGGAGGAAATGTAAATGATGAAACTCCAGACACTCCTACTCCTATGGCAATAGAAAGGGCACAACACAACCCTCTCTTCAATAGAATTTTTGATGAGATACTCAAGAGTAATGTTGATGCTCACTTTTTAAGACTTGCTCAAGAAGGGGCTAAACTACCCTCTGACTTTGATGTTGCGCAACTAAGACAAGCATCAGAATACCAAAGTCATAATGAGGATGAAAGAGATAGAGAACACATTAGATATAACTTTAATCAGGGTAATCCCCCACCTCCTCCTCCTCCTCCGAATGACATAAAAATGTTGCGACAACAAGTTGAGAATCTCGCCCAACAACTTCATAGTGGTGTGAAAACTAATCAATTTTCACTCAATGACATTTGTCCATATCCCTTTGATAGGAACCTTCATATGCCACCTTTTCCATTAGGGTTTGAAACAGCCAAGTTTCAAAAGTATCGAGGAAAAGGAGATCCTCGTGATCATATTAGAGAATTCCATTCAGCTTGCCTCAAAGTGGCATACGAGGATACATACCTAATGCAACTTTTTCCCCAAAGCTTGGGAGGAACAACCACATCATGGTTTTCTCAATTACCATGTGGCATTAGGACCTTCGAAGAGCTAGTCCAGAAGTTCCTGGCATATTACTCACACAACATTGAACGTGATATCACAATGGCTGATCTATGTAACACTAAACAAAAACCAGGTGAACTATTTTTAGTTTTTCTGCAACGATGGCGTCAAATGTCTAGCAGACGTTCTCTTCAATTACCTGAACAAGAACTATTGGAAATATTTATTTCCAACTTAAATGATGAAATGGAATTTCACCTAGATGTAAAAGACACAAACTCTTTCAATGACATGATCACCAAAGACTTAAAATGTGAGCGGGCTCTCATCAAAAAAGGGCTTATCAAGATATACAATGAGCCAAAGGATGGCCCTCGTCCACGCTTCAATAGTGACAAGCCTAACTTCTAGAAAAAAAACAAAAATATCATCAACGATGGGGTTGTGGATGCAAGGACTATCAAAAGTGTGCAACCTATGGTCCGATTTGCAGGACAAAACCCCCACCCAAGAATACCACAGTTGCTCCTTCAAATCAAGGCCGCACCACATCTCAAGACGAACCCAGACAGCATCAACAAAATTTTAAGCCAAAGCGAACATACACTCCCTTAGGGGAACCCATCGAAACAGTGTTACATCAACTAGTTTCTCAAAATCTGTTAACCTTACCCAAAACATCAAATTATGAACCTCAAGTCAAACCTTCCTGGTGGAGGGATACTGAACATTGTGATTTCCATCAAGGGAAAGGGCATAAGACACGCAATTGTCACAGATTGAAATATCTTATTCAGGATCTTATTGACCGAGGTGAAATTGAAATCGAAGGACATGACCCAAAGACAACAAACAATGATCATCTCATGTTTAAAAATCCACTTCCATCACAAGATCAAAGGGGTCCTTCCACTTCGGGGAGAAACATAGATACCACCAATTATACGCAAGCCACATATAATTACACTGTGAATCACCTATATGATGCCAGTGAATAGATTGCAACTATAACCATCAAAAATCCTAGCTCCACTTGCAATTTTGTTACACGTCACAGCAAGATTGCCATTAAAGCAGCTCCACAAGGCACCCCATCTATCCCAAAGCAGCATAACCTTGTGGACCAATTAAACAAAATGTGTGCACTGATATCTATCTTAGAGCTATTATGCCTATCTCCATCCCATAAAACAATCTTGAATCAAGCTCTCCAAGAGGCATCAATCTCTACAAACCTAAATACAGATCAGTTCCAAGCTATGGTTGGAAACCTAAGATCATCACCTTGTCTCACTTTCTTTGAAAGTGACAACACATCCTTCCAGCAACCTCATAATGCCTCACTCCACATTGAAGGATTTATCAACCAACATAGGATCAAGCGAGTCTTGATCAATAATGGAGCAGGCCTAAATATTTGTACTCTACAATTAGTCACAACTTTTGGATATGCAATTGAATCAGTGGATCCCCGCAAGAAGATCACAATCAAGGCCTTTGATGATGCAGAGCATTCATCCAAAGGAGCTGTGGTGCTACCAATCCGAGTGGGCCTTGTGGTGAAACACATCATCTGTCAAGTTTTGGACCTTCCTCTACCATACAATTTATTGTTAGGAAGACCTTGGATACACGCCATGCAAGCTGTCCCATAAATTGTCATAACATAAGTCATCAACCAGAGATTACCGTTCCCAACAATAGAGAAGCCATCTCATCCACATCATACGTAAGTCCAGCCTCTCTTTCCAGTTCAAACACTACTATGCCCAAGCAAGAGAATCTCAAGATGAAGATAGCAGAGGAAGGTCCTGGGGAATACAATCTCAACCAACTCTTTTGTTTTGGACAAATGCCCACTTCTCCTAGAACACATGGTAAACCTCAATGGTTACTTCAAATGCCACTGGACAAGACAACATGTACTTTGATGCCATTCATCCTTGGAAAGAGTCAAGAAGAAGAAACCAGAGATGAACACTTAGCAGAATAGATCTATAAAGACCCAATCATTGCAGACATCCCACAAGCTAAGCTTCCCACATATCAGTATGGCAAAGGCCTTCTCATTATGCAAAGAATGGGTTATGATGGTCAGAGTGCTTTGGGACCTTGCAAGCAAGGACAACATGAACCGCTGCAGCCGGAATTAAAGCCCAAAGATAACATTAGCCTAGGCTTTCAAAAGGAGATCTTTCCTAAGCTCAGATTCAAAGGAAAACCCAACCAACCTCTATATCAGCCTATTACAAAGAGGTCACCTTTGATTATAAAAGCAACATCAAACACCATGGCAACTGCCCCATCGAGGCTAAAAATCCCAGCAAAACCACCTGCAACACCAATCATCCCACCAATCAAACCAACGATCCCATCAGTAGCAGCAATAACATCAATAACACCATTAGCAGCAGCAACTGTATCAGAACCCACAGTAGTATCTACGACATCAATAGTTCTGGTAGAAGTAGCAGAGTCAACGCTACTGATACTCCTTGTATCAGATTCATTGATCCCCATAATCTTTCCCGCAACACCAATCATTTCATCTACAAAATTGATCGCACCTGCAGTGTTTAACTCAAAAGATATCCCAGTATGGTACAATAATCGGATACGGGAAAGTGACTCAGAAACTGACTCACATGAGTGGGAATTTGACTCCATATAGCTTAACACTTCAAATGAGGAAGACACATCACCACCTCTACCTCACAAAGACATCTATGTTTACGGAAAAGTACAGATAAAGACCTATTGGGTTCCTGAGCTGGAAACATCTTCCATGGACCCTATGTCACATCCTACGCCTGATTCTGATAGGGAGAGTACCATCAATGACCTTCACCATAACATCTTAACCCTCACCAATACATCTAATGAACTTAACCTAATCGATGAGGTAATGCTCATTATCCATCCTAAACTCATCAAATGAAACCAACCTAATCCCCCATGTCTTGACCTTTTACAAAACGATAAGGAGATCATTGACTTTTTGGAACTACACGATAACATACCAAGCGGGGATCACAAAGTTGGATTCGCCATTGAACTTAATAGCGCAACATACTTTGGGGCGGATGCCAAACCTTTTAGCTGCAAAAATATAACAATAAAACATGGATCTTCCAGTGAAAGCCACACTGTGGCACTGTTTGATCCCACAAAAGTAAAAAGAAAGAGTGTATCCAATGGTGAAAACCTCTCTGAGGCACATGAGGATGAAAGGTTTGACATTCTCCCTTCTAGTACACATCAGGAATGATCAACAATTCTCATCGAAGAGACAAAATAATATAACGTGGGGACTCCTAAAACTCCTCACCACATACATCTGGCATCTCTTTTAACTCCAAAGGAACAACCTAAGTTTGTAGAGTTATTCCAGAAGCGTCAGATCAACTTTGCATGGTCATGTGCAGACATGCCTGGTCTTGATTCAGATTTAGTCATGCATCACCTCATCATCGCAAAAGGAGCCAAACCTGTCAAGCAGAAACTTCGCAAGATGCATCCTCAGATTGCGATATTAGTCAAAGAAGAACTCAAGAAACTCCTAGATGTTGGTTTTATTATACCAATTGATTATGCAGATTGGATATCCAATATTGTGCCTGTCGGCAAGCCAAATGGGGGCATTTGTATCTATACTGACTTCAGAGATCTGAAAAAAGCATGTCCTAAAGATGACTTCCCCCTACCAAACATCGACATAATAGTAGACCTAACAGCAGGACATGCCATGCTTTCACTCATGGATGGCTTTTCAGGATACAATCAGATAAAGATCGCACCAGAGGATCAACATAAGATGACCTTCACATGTCCATGGGGAACATACTGCTGGAATGTAATGCCTTTTGGTCTAAAGAATGTAGGAGCGACCTATCAACGAGCAATGACCACCATCTTCCATGACATGATGCATACCATAATGGAAGATTATGTTGATGACTTACTGGCAAAATCACTCACAAGAGAAGGTCATCTGGAAATATTAGAGAAAATCTTTGACAGACTAGAACAATATCATGTGCGACTCAACCCAAAGAAATGTGTCTTTGGAGTAACCTCAGGGAAACTTCTAGGATACATTGTCTCCAGCAAAGGTATTGAGGTCGATCCTACAAAGGTCAAGGCAATCATGGACATGCCACCACCAAAGAACATCAGCCAGCTAAGGACACTACAAGGACGACTTCAATCTATCGGAAGATTCATTGTGCAACTAGCAGATAAGTGTCACCCATTTACACACCTGTTACACAAGAACATCTGATTTCAATGGGATACCAGATGCTTAAAGTGTAAGGAAACTCAAGTGCGGAAACAGCTTCCTACACTAATCTCTAGAGGAAAGTATTGTGCAAATTCTTTTAAATCCTTACAATTTCAGATTCGTTAACTACTTTAACAAAGATATTGCAGCCATATACCATGCATACAGAAAATAGAGAATGACACAATGATTTACCCTTGGGAAAACCTTTCGGTAAAAAACCCCAGCACTCCAAAACCTGCACAATGTATTATCTTCAACACAACGGTTACAACACACTTGCAATGCAAGTTCTTTCAGGAGACAATCGACACTTAAAGACAAAATCCAGTAGCACGATATCATACCAATGATACACTCTTTTCGTATCACAGTTTGTAACCCTAAAAAAAAAAAAAATGCTTATGCACTTTCCTTTTTAGGGCAACTTCCAAAGATAGCCATATTAGGGTTTTACCATTCTCCGAGAAAATAGGAACCCTAAAAAAATTTTTAGCACTCAACTTTATCAGTTGCCACATGTCTTGCATGTCTTCACCCATCATTTAAATCTCATAGAAATAGCTCTTACGTGTCATAGGAATCCATCATAACCCTTTCAGCCATGATCTCCTTACACACAATTCAAGATACCGACACATCAACATGCCAACTAGACATGTACACTCACACTTAATTACATTATTTGCAAGAAATACATTTTACAAAACAAATAATAAGAATAGGAATTATCCAAGGTTGAGACACCTTATTCCTAACATTCTCCCACTTGTCAAACACCTTGTAAGAGCAATAGGAACATAACAGGAACTAACCACTATAGGCCAAAAGGCCCATAGACTCCAAACACCATCTGAACTTCGCAGTGCCCACTGGTTTCGTTAATGCATCTGCAACATTCCTCACAGTATCTATCTTCTCCAAATTTACCTTTCCATCTTCCACCATATATCTCACAAAGTGAAACTGCACATCAATGTGCTTCGTTATGGCATGGAAAGTTGGATTCTTCGCAAGGCAAATAGCACTCTGACTGTCACACCAAATAGTAATCTATTCTGCATCAACACCAACATCAGAACACAATCTTCTAAGCCAAATGGCTTCCTTACAAGCATGAGTAGCAGCCATGTACTCAGCTTTTGTAGTGGACAAAGAAACCACAGGTTGTCGCTTATTCATCCAACTGATGGCACCACCAAACATAATGAGCACATAAGCACCGGTGGATCTCCTACTATTAATATCACCTGCCCAATCTGAATCCACAAACCCATAAATACAAACTGAATGCGGAGATCCAGAAGAGTTACCATGGTAACATATGGAGTAATCTGATGTACCCCTCAAATATCTGAATACTCGCTTAACTGCATCCCAATGTACCCATCCAGGGTTAGCCATAAACCGACTCAGGACTCCCACTGCTTGGGCAATGTCTGGTCTAGTACATACCATAGCATACATAAGACTGCCAACTGCACTAGCATAAGGTACTCTACTCATGTCCTCCACCTCACTAGGAGATTTTGGACAATCATCTACAGATAACTTTGTTCCCACTGAAACAGGAACACATAGTGGTCTACAATCTACCATGTTGAACCTGTCCAACACAGACTTCACATACTTACTTTGACTCAACCAAAGTTTTATGTTAGACCTATCTCTACTGATTTCCATACCCAAGATGCACCTTTCTGCCCCAAGATCTTTCATCTCAAACTGTGCTAACAACTGAGATTTAAAATCAGAAATCATACCCTTACCCTTCCCAAACAGCAACATATCATCAACATATAATGCAACAATAAGAAGGCGATCATTTTCAACTCTGAAATAAACACAATGATCTGATTTCTATCTTACAAATCCAATTGACAACACAAAGACATCAAACTTAAGGTACCACATCCTAGGAGATTGCTTCAAACCATATAGAGATTTCTTTAATCTGCAAACTAAGGATTCTTTACCTTTAACAATGTAGTGCTCAGGCTGTGACATATAAATCTCTTCCTCCAAATCACCATGAAGGAAAGTTATCTTCACATCCATCTGTTCTATCTCTAAATCATATGATGCAGCAAGAGATAACAAAAATCTAATGGATGTCAACTTTGCAATAGGAGAGAATATTTCACCATAATCTATTCCCTCTACCTGTGAATACCCCTTTGCAACCAATCTAGCTTTGTACCTTTCAACACTGCCATCTGCACAGAATTTCTTCTTGAACACCCATTTACAACCAACAAATTTTCTCCCTTTAGGCAAAGGTACAAAGTCCCAAGTTTTGTTTTTCTCTAATGAAGCCATCTCATCATCCATAGCCTCAATCCAGGAACCTGCATCTTCCATGCCCAAAGCCTCTTTCACAGATCTAGGCTCATCAGTGTTAGTAATCAAAGCAAAAGCACAATTGGAATCTAACATAGAATAACCAAACCTTTCTGGTTGCTTTCTTTCTCTCGTGGATCTCCTCAAGGGCTGAGGTTGAGGTTGTTCTTCCTCTTTTTCTGAACTATCAGAGCTGCTAGAGCTCTCCTCATCATTAGACCCAACATGGTCTCTCTATTCAGTCTTCTCAGGGGTAGGAGGAAACTGAACAACATCTTTTTCCTTTTCTTTTTTATCTGGTTGTAGCACAACAGGAGAAGATGTTAGCTCTCTGAAAATAACATTTCTACTATGCAACACCTTACTAGTCACAGGATCCCAAAGCTTGTATCCTTTCACACCAACACTGTATCCGATAAAAATACATTTGACAGCTTTGTTTTCCAACTTAGATCTTTTCTCCTTTCGAATATGTGCATAAGCTTCACAACCAAAAACACAAAGATGTCTTATTGAAGGCTTCTTACTAGACCACACCTCCATGGGTGTCTTACCAACAAGAGCTGATGTAGGAGATCTATTAACCAGATAGCAGGTAGTGGCCACAGCTTCGGCCCAAAACCTTTGTTCTAAACTAGCTCCACTAAGCATACTCCTAGCCTTCTCCATCAGTGTCCTGTTCATTCTCTTTGCAACTCCATTTTGCTGCGGGGTGTAAGGAGTTGTCTTATGTCTCTCAATTCCTTGTTCTTTACAAAACTGTTCAAACTCTATGGAACAAAACTCACCACCATTATCAGTTCTCACACACTTGATTCTTTTACTAGTCAGATTCTCCACAAGAGCCTTAAATTCCTTGAACCAACTGAAAACCTGTGTCTTACTTTTCAGGAAATATATCCAAGTCCTTCTACTGTAACCATCTATAAAAGATACAAAATATATAGAACTGGAGATAGAAGGGACTTTTACATGACTAAATACATCGGAATGAATAAGATCCAAAAGTCTAGAAGACTTGTGAGAACTGGAGTAGAACTGAACACAATTTTGCTTACCATAAACACAGTGTTCACAGAAATCGAATTCAAGATTACAATCATTTAGCCCCTCGACGAAATTTTTATTTTTCAAGGTCCTAAGACCCTTCTCACCAATGTGGCCAAATCTCATATGCCACAACATTTTCTTTTCTGCAGGAAGCTTGCCTTCCAAAGTGTTTGCACCCTTAGGTACACTTACTGCACTACCATCAGAACCCATTGCCACAGTCTTCTTTACTACTCGTTCAGATGGTGGGGATGAAGTGATAGTTGCTCTCTTCTTTGAAACAGAAGAAATATTGCACTGAGCAATGCATGCATCAAGCTGAAACAAAGTACCTCTCCTAGTACCTTTAGCGAGCACCATAGAACCTCTCATCATCTTGCATCCATCTTTCGAAAAGACAACTTGCACACCTACATCATTCAGCATACTTACAGATAATAGGTTTCGTGCCAAACCCAGAATGTGCATAACTCCATTGATTCCCTTTACTCGTCCATCAAGAAATCTGATAGTGACCCTTCCGCGTCCAACTATCTTTAGGTGAGAATCATCACCCAAGTACACCTTTCCACCATCAAACTCTTCATATTTTGAGAACTAGTTTCGATGAGAGGTCATGTAAAAAGAAGCACCCGAGTCTACCAACCACACATCATCAGATGCATGGGCTACCAAAGCTGCAATAAAAGCATCTCCATCTTCTTGAGATTTTTTGGAAGCTGAATCTGAGCCTTTCTTCTTCTTCTTCGGTTCTTTGCAGTCCCTCCCGAAGTGCCCAGATTTAACACGGTTCCAACATTTCACCTTGGACTTTCCAGGAGTCTTAGAACTCCCACGGGATTTGGATCTACCCTTCTTTGACTTATTGTCATTCTGCTTTCCTTTGTCGTTGGATCTCCCACGAACAGCAAGGGCTTCCTTAGATGAATCCGAATTCTTTCTTCGCATCTCCTCAGATAGCAGCGAAGACACCACATCATCCATACGGAATGTGACTATAGTACTTCCAAGAGCCATCACAAGATGGTCCCAGGAATCCGGCAAGGAACAAAGCAGGGTCATACATCGATCCTCCTCCTCGATCTTGGCACTGGATGATGCCAACTGTGCAATCAATAAATTGAATGCGTTGAGATGATCAGTTATGGATCCACCTTCCTCCATTCTTAAAGAATACAACTTCTTTCTTAGGAACAACTTATTCACCAGAGATTTGGCCTGATACACAGACCCAAGCCGTGTCCACAAAGAATTTGCAGTAGTCTCATCAAGAACATTCAGAAGAATGACAACTGCTAGACAGAGTATGATGAGACCCCTAGCCTTTTGATCCTTGATCTCCCAATCCGCTAGAGATATCGCTGCAGGTCTCACATCAAGTGAAGCAGCCTCCCATAGATCGTGGTCTTCAAGCATGTCTTCCATCTTGAGTTTCCACAACTCGAAATTAGTGCCATTAAATTTCTCCACCTCCACTCTACTGTATGAGGAACTTGCCATCTCAATCTGCAAATAAGATTCAGAATGCTCTGCAAAAAAAAAAATTCCCACTCAACTTGAGATTAGCTCAAAAAACCCTACCCAACAACTAGGATCAAAAGTTGATCAAGCTTTGATACCACTTGTAAGGAAACTCAGGTGCGGAAACAACTTCCTACACTAATCTCTAGAGGAAAGTATTGTGCAAATTCTTTTAAATCCTTACAATTTCAGATTCGTTAACTACTTTAACAAAGATATTGCAGCCATATACCATGCATATAGAAAATAGAGAATGACACAATGATTTACCCTAGGGAAAATCTTTCGGTAAAAATCCCCAGCACTCCAAAACCTGCACAATGTATTATCTTCAACACAACGGTTACAACACACTTGCAATGCAAGTTCTTTCAAGAGACAATCGACACTTAAAGACAAAATCCAGTAGCACGATATCATACCAACAATACACTCTTTTCGTATCACAGTTTGTAACCCTAAAAAAAACAAAAAAACGCTTATGCGCTTTCCTTTTTAGGGCAACTTCCAAAGATAGCCGTATTAGGGTTTTACCATTCTTCGAGAAAATAGGAACCCTAAAATTTTTTTTAGTACTCAACTTTATCAGTTGCTACATGTCTTGCATGTCTTCACCCGTCATTGAAATCTCCTAGAAATATCTCTTACGTGTCATAGGAATCCGTCATAACCGTTTCAGCCATGATCTCCTTACACACAATTCAAGATGCCGACACATCAAGTGGAGTGACACATCAACATGCCAACTAGACATGTACACTCACACTTAATTACATTATTTGCAAGAAATACATTTTACAAAACAAATAATAAGAATAAGAATTATCCAAGGTTGAGACACCTTATTCCTAACATAAAGACTATCTCATGAATACACCATTGCTGATCCCACCAGATCCAAGTAGGCCTTTATTACTCTATATATCAGCAACAAGTACAACATCAGGTGTACTAATGGCACAACACAATGCAAAAGGGAAAGAGTGTGATGTTTACTACATCTCTCATACACTGGTTGGCTATGAACTCAATTACACACCTGTTGAGCGAGCTTGCCTAGCAGTAATCTTGGTAGCCACTAAACTAAGGCACTATCTATTGACACATAAAGTACAATTAATTGCAAAGATAGATCCACTCAAATACTTACTCAACAAAGCAGCATTGACAGGCCGCTTGGCCAAATGGGTGATGATTCTAAGTGAATTTAACATCGAGTATGTAGACCATAAAGCTATTAAGGGACAAGTCATTGCAGATTAGTTGGTCGATGCTCCACTCATAGGTGATCATCCTCTTATTTCCAATTTTTCAAATGAAGAGATATTCATGATCACAACAACACAACCATGGAAACTATGCTTTGATGGTTCATACACTAGGCATGGCTCGAGGGCAGGCATTTTGTTTATCACACCTCAAGGTGACAGCAACCCAAAGTCTTACAGGCTCATATTTCCATGCACAAACAACATAGCAGAGTATGAGGCCTTGATCACAGGACTCAGGCTAGCCATACAATGGAAGTTACAAGAACTGCAAGTATATGGAGACTCCCAACTAGTCATTCGACAAGCAACTGATGAATATCAGACTAAAGATGACAAACTCATGCCATCCAAACAAATGGTGGACAGTCTAAAGGCATCATTTACTACTATCACCTTTGAGAAGATACCAAGAGATCATAATCAAGCTACTGAAGCTATGGCAACCATTGCATCTCTCCTAGATCTTCCACAGAATTCAACATGCTATGAGTTCTTGGTCGAACAGCTTTGGATTCCCGCTTATGATATCCCCAAATCTGAGATGATATGTTGCCTTATCAGTTTTGAATCTCCATGGTATGGTGAGTTCTACACCTACCTTCGTGATCACACACTTCCTCCTAACCAATCGAATAACCAACGTAAAACCTTCATTCGCCAAACCGCTCGATATACCATTATTACTGAAACCCTATACTGACGCAGTCTTGATGGTACTCTCTTTGGACGTCTGGAATAGGATGAGATAACAAAGGCCTTGGAAGAGGTACATGAAGGAATTTGTGGAACTCATGCAAGCGGTCCGTCACTAGCCAAGAAACTCCTGCGCACTGGATACTATTGGCCATCCATGGAAAAAGACTCCTACTACTTTGTCAGAAAGTGCAAGAAATGTCAAGTTCATGGAGACCTGATACATGCACCAGCACAGGAATTGCAACCCATCACAACACCATGGCCTTTTTGTCAATGGGGACTTGACCTTGTGGGTAAAATCCATCTATCTTCATCCAACGACCACAAATTCATTATAACCACCACTGAATACTTCACAAAGTGGATCGAAGTTGTTCCACTTACCCAAGTCACCAGCAAGCCGATCGTCTCATTCATCCTTAATTACATCATCTGCCGGTATGGTGTACCCATGTCCATCATCACAGATAATGGTCTTCCTTTCAAGAATCAGGATGTTCGTGAACTCTGTGAGAAATTCCACATCCAACACCGCTTTTCCACTCCCTATTACCCACAAGGCAATGGTCAGGCCGAAGCATCAAAAAAAACATATTGAGAATCCTCAAGAAGATAGTCAATGATGTTGGTCGTGATTGGCACGTTCAATTGAATCCATCACTATGGGCATACCGAACTAGCATTCGAACCCCTACAGGCGCAACTCCCTACTCACTAGTCTATGGCACATAAGCTATCTTACTTATTGAGGTCGAGATACCATCTCTACGGGTTTCCTTACACAATCTCATAGATGATGAAGCATACAGAGTATCCTATCTTCAAGATTTAGAGCTACTTGATGAGAAGTGACAAGTTGTATACAATCACCTCAAAGCCTATCAGCAACGCATGAGCAGAAGCTATAATCATCAAGTTAAACCTCACACATTCGAGGTAGGTGATCTTGTTCTCCGAGAAAATCCTTGTAACCAACCCAACAGAGAACACCAGGGAAAGTTTGAATCAAATTGGCTAGGTCCATATGTTATCACTGCAGTATTTGGGTCTGGGGCATATCAGTTGGCTACTTCAGAAGGAGAACCGCTAGCAGATCCGATCAACAACATGCACCTCAAACGGTTTTATACATAAGCTGCACAGAGCATCAGGCTACCATACATATCGGCAACAACACCAAAAACATTCAGATAAATGTCCCGAAGAAAATACAAAAAACATCAAAATAGTAAAGAAAAAAATCATACATCCAAACGGTGAACAACCACTCTAGTGGCACCTTGGGTAAGTATGATGGTGAAAACCCGGCAAATAGGCGCCACTCATAAAGGCTATGGCTCCATTATCTTTCAGACTTGTTGTGATCACGTTCATTTCATTCACTCATCCATCCATCCAAACAATGGTTGGTTATTGCTCTACAATTAAGGATAGTACTTCATGCGTTTTACATCCCATTTTTTTCAAAGTCATGCCTAAAACTGGGGGCAATACCCTTAACCTATTTGATGGAAGTGGATTCTGCATTACTTGTGATTCATTGACTCTTCATTCAAAACTATCTCACAAAATCCAAAAACATTTAAAACAATCATCACAATACCAAAAACATTGGAAAAACTATCTCACAAAAATCCAAAAAACATTCAAAACTATCTCACAAAATCCAAAAACATTAGAAAACATAAAAAATCAACCAAAAACATGGCAACACACTGTACATACATTTTTTCAAAGCAGATACCAAACAAAACATTGTGAAAATATCCAAACGATGACCACTTATCCGATCAACCAAACAATCAACATCAAACATGCAAACTGTCTTAACAAGGATGTATCCTTCCTTACCAAAAACAAAGACAAAATGACATTTTTCTTTGACAAGAAAATTTTGTTTCAGCTATCAAGTACTTGGTTGATTTGTATGTTATTCATTCAGGTTCCTACAACATTGTTTGTGTATCTTCTACGAATTATTCCAATGAAGTACTGGGGCATGTCCTAATGGTGTCTACATGGGAAGTTCACTCAGCTACGTGATCATAGGCAAAATATAGTCATATATCACTACAGTTTGATGACTACAGTGTATACCTCAACCATATGAGCATGAACCATTATCGAGGGTCCATATTCTTTATTCTTTATATATATGTTGCTTGCTTGTAGGTACCATGCTCCATCCTTGGTTCCTACTGCCTCATCCAAAATTATTTATCTCTGATTACGGTATGAACTTGTCTCAGGATATGATCGACAAAAGATCAAGGAAGACATTCCAAGTCATGCATGAAAGGAGATAATCCTTGTATGTTTCACAAGCAATACTCAGGTCAACTTGATCCATTATATCAAGTTTCTTGTATTAACTTGCTATATCAAAACCCATGTAAGGAATACTCAAGTCATCTTGAATCATTATGTCAAGTTGCTTATATTTTTCTTACAACATTTCAAAGCTCAATGATGAAAAATAAAGCACTATGGATCGTCATTTCATCTCATCTGTATATATTACATTCCGTTGCATTCCATCCATCCATACATTCATAAATAGAAGCATATCATTCGTACATAGTAATGACAATGGATGCATACTCTATTTTCCTCTTCTTCCATAGGAATGAGTCATAGGTCCTCCACATCTTCTATCTACAATCAAATCCCCCCTCACCCTCCCCATCTAGGTCCTAATCATAATCCCTTCATTGTTTCCCACCAGCTCAATCAAGCCATGTTCATCACCATCCATCTCTAAATAGGAGGGATTATGTTTCCCATCCTAAGTCATCCTCTAAATCAAGCAAGTTACTCTATCTGCATAGGTACATCGACTCACACACCTAGACTATCAACTGATAGTCTGATCAAGTATCTTCGGATCTCAACAGGCAATTGATTATGGTAACCTGGACTACATTAGGCATTTATCATAATGACCTAGTCTCAACGGGGCTGCTATGATTCATCACAACCATTCATCACACACACACTATCAATTGATCAACCCATCAAACACAATCCAAGGACAATTACATCAATTGTCTAATTCTCAATGAGTATTTTACTTCATATATCTTGACTTCATCGGGCAATTACATCAATTGTCTAAGTCACATCAGGTCACTTTGATTCACTTACTCAGACTTTATCCTGTCCAAGCAACCAACTGACATCAATTGTCACGCTTTGACTTGACTAGGACAATTAAACTGATTGCACCAGATTGTCCAACCAATTTTAATCAATTGTATAGCATCAATCAAAAGCACACACCACATTTGGACCGTATATTTTGCCTGACCTTCTTTTTCGAGAGATCACCCGATTTTTCAAAATTTTCGGCCCATCTCTCGAGGGGGCATACCACCCATTAAATTAACATTTTATGGAGCATTTTCTTCACACCTATTTTCTTTCTTTGAAACGACACGATAAACTGCACCGTCTCAAAGCAGGGCAAATGTAGTCACATAAATCTGCCCATTTTTATTAAATGAATATTTTGTATTTATTTGATTAAAAATCCAATAGCCATCAGTTAATTAAATTAATATTTAATTAATTCATCTTCAAATCATTCTCCTATTAATTAAATAAATTATTCAATTTATTTTAGTTAATTCATTAAACCAAATTCACACTCAATTAAATGAATAAATTCTATTTATTCAATTTAATCCTCTTTCCTCTTTTAAATAAATTAAATAAAACATTTATTTAAATCATTTATTCCCCCCCACTTGCGTTTTCTTAAATCTCCCACTTGCCCTTCCTAAATTCTTCTAGAACCTATCTAATCCTAATCAATTAGCCTAATCCATCCTCTAATTATTGTCACATTCCTAAGCAACTTGGAGTCACTTCTCAAAGACTTCAAAGTCTTTAAAAAGCATTAAATGCTTGGTGTGTTTAAAAATTTAACCTCTAAAGTCTTCCAAACCACTTATGGCTCTTACATGACCATTTATGGTTAACCCCTAACTCAACCCTCATGTGACTCATGTGTCTCCTCAAGCATTTATTGCTTTGACCATGGTTATCCCTTTTACCTTTGCACAAGAGTTTATCCATTGGATAAAAGCTTTATTCTTTGAATAAAGAATTTAATCACTCAACCCAACCTTGACTTTAACTCCCAAGTTAACCTTCAGGTCATGTCAAGCATTTAATGCTTATTCCCTCTCCTCTCAACCTATCTCATATTGACACTTGTCATCCTAAGATTGGGTTGAAAGCCATCACATGGATTGAATACCATTCAATCCTGACCCTTGTTGAGATTACTCAATCTCAACCATCCATTGCCCTATTTTCACTATAAATAGAGCTCTCATTCCTCATTTTCAAATCCTTAAGCATTTAGCATTGATAGTCATAATCCTGAAAACTTGTATGCATTTAATCTATAGTGAATTTTAGAGAGAGCATTTAGCATAAATCACATATATTGTCATTTTGGACTAAAATAAATCTTACTTCATTTCATAATATGTCTAATTAGTTTGTTTTACACTTGCATAGCATAGTTAAAACATTCCAATCTTGAACCTCCATAAGCATCCATAGTGCAAAAAGTTGCTGAGAGCTACACTAATTTGGAACTTGGAGAGGAGAGGAACAAAGGAGAAGGAGCTAAGAGCATGTTAAAAGACATTTGGAGATGTCTTGTGGCATTTACTTCCATAGTTAAATCTTTTATCATGTTTTTAGTGTCTCTTTTGATATGCCTGCTTAGATTAGTTTTTGGTTGATTAACACTAACAGTTTCTTGTGTTTTTGTGTGTTATACGACCACATGCTTTAGTCTAATCTTTGCCTCATTTTGCAGAGCAACAGTATGTATATGTATATGTGTGTGTGTGTGTATGTATGTATGTATACATATACATATACATACATGTATTTGAGATAATGGTTTTCACATAGAGGAAATAAATTCTCGGATAATATTTTGTACATAATATATATGCATATTGTGGGTTATTACATGTTAGTTAGAAGTAAGTAGAGCAACCATATATATATATGCACCAATTCAAACTCAATAAAACTTTCCCCAAGAATACTTCTTCATCAGTCTTCTACATGATTTCTTTCAAGAATATTCCAACAGTCAGATCACACGTTACATTCATCGGAGCAAAAACCAAAATAGAAAAGCATTCAAGGTCAACTAGACCCAGAATGATCATATCCTCAAAATTTTGCAAACATGTTTCTAAAGTACAAAAACACGATCCAACTTGACATAAGGAAATTAAGATCATGAATAACATATTTCTAAAAGATCATCATTAGAAATGAAAATGTGGAGGAATTCAGAGCACTGCAAACACTATCATACACACACAACACTGAATACACTTCAGAAGCACAACTTCTAGGGCACCAAATCAATTGCCACAACCAAATCCAAAACATATCCACATACATACAATACACATTTACGAAGCAATAACCTTCTTGAAAATACATCTACAACCTGATATATCAACAAGGTTCTTCATCTTCATACATACATACCTATCTTCCACTCTTCTGCAACACCTTCATACATTCATATCACTGCTCTACAACACCTATACATAACACTGCTCTACAACACTAACTTACTCTATCCAGACCAATCCAGATAACTAGGATTGACATTAATGAAAACCAAACATATATTTCTAACCAATTTTATTCAATCTCTATTCGATGTCACTTCTTAAGGGAGAAGGTGTTGGATAATGAAGTAAAACTTGAGTATGTTCCTACAAAATATCAGGTTGCATATATCTTTACGAAGGCTTTGTGCAAAGATACTTTTGAGTATCTCTGACAGAAGTTTAAAGTATTACCCCTTCCTAGTTTGATCTAGTGCATTTAGTAGTCCATTAGTCCAGGGAACTTCATGCATATTTTAGTCTGGACTAATGATTGGGGCTTCCTCTTAGGGAGAGCTATGTGGAATTGGAAGATGGTTACAAGTGTCAAGAGTTGTTGCTCACCTTTGTCTTTGATGTCAAAGGGGGAGAGATTGGAAATATTGGAGATGTTTGTGGGAGCGATAAGTTATGCATTTGAATTTGTGTTTGTCGTTGATGAATTTTGCCATCAATGACAAAGGGGTGATAAACCTAGAGGATCTGGTTAATACTGAGAGGGGGTGAATCAGTATTAACAAAAACTGAAACTTTCAACACCAAAACAAACTTATCTCAGATCTAAAAACATTCAACACTTAAACCAAATCTTCATAACATATTTTCTTATCAGATCTAGATAATCATTTCTTCTTATGCAAGCTTATTAATCAAATCATCCATCAATTCAATATCGGATCAACAAACACAGTTACCAACTTATTAACTAATCAAAATGCTTCATCAATCATATAATCATCAATACTAGTAACCACTTTAAGATCTCTGATAAACAAACATAAACTGTCTTTACCGGTTATCAGAAATAAAACATGAACATCACAAGAAAAATATACCACACATGAACACCATGTTTTTCACATGGAAACCCAAATAGGGAAAAACCATGGTGGGAATTAGTACCCACAAATATTTTGCACTCTTTCGGAATGCGCCCTGTCAGGAGCCAAGCTTGGTTGGAAGCTTACAATGATGCCCTGTTAGGAGTCACCCAGTTAAGGGATTTACCTTAGCCCTGTTAGAAGCTTTGATATGTTAGGATCAACCTCGCAAGAGGATTTAGAACTCAGATATTGAGTCACCCTGTTAGGGGATTTTACAATGTGAGGCCTGTTAGGACCTACCCAATTAAGGGATTTTAATTGTCATAATTGTTAAAGAACAACATTGAATGATCTGTGTATAGCACTCTACTGCTTGCTTGATCAGATCCAATTAAGTTCTAAGTTTGCATCTCTCTGGCAGATCTTTTCACACACACTGGTTCAACTTCTCACACTTCTCAAAATCACCGACACTACAAAACATCAACCTTGTCAACATAAATAACTTTTACAACTAGGTCGACATCAAAACCCTAAGACTTACAACATAGATCATCACAAATATTTATAACTCATTACAAATCATCATAGGGATCATTACAATCAATTACAAATCAATATCAACTGTTGAATGATCATAAATCGTCACAACAAGTCGATCTAGTACAAAGTCAAACCCTTAGCACATTCCCAAGAAAATCAATCTCCAAATGCACCAAAACATCTTTCAAACTCATCACGCGGTTTGTGCCGCATTATCATTTGTTGGTGTAAATAATTATTCATCATGGATATTATTACACTTTACTTAAGTTTACTTAGGTACATGCATTTCATAGTAGTTTGAGTATGAGACACTTGGGTGTTTGTGCCACATTGAGATAGTGTGTGTAGGAGAATTTCAACCTTTTATGGTGTGATCTTGTTGTTACACTCCACATTCAGTGGGTGATCCACCTCATGTGGAATATTATATTGTTTCTCCTACCTACCCACACCTATTTCCTACCTACCCTTGTTTCTTATTGAGCCACATGTCATGTTTGTGTGCTCACATATCCATATAGCCTTGCCTATATAAGGAGGCTCATATTCATTGTATAAATAACAACGATTGATGATCCAGTTGATCAATATTTTCATCTTGATAGAATACAATTTATTTCTATCATATATTTTGTCTCTCTTATTTGTGCTTTCCATTGTCTCTTGATCTTGGCAAAATATCACATGGTATCAGAGCCATTAGAGTGTCATTGGTTTGCCAATTGGGAGAAATTTGATACTATTTGGGGTTTGCATTTTGAAGATTTCTATTGCAGGTTATTATTGAAGCTTGATAGGTCAAATCTGATGTCACCATTGGATTTAGGAGGTCCAAGAAAGTCATTTTTGCCTTTTGTTTCATCCAAATCGGACTTCGGAGGCCAAATCTAGAGGCATTTGAAGTTTGACGCTGTGACGAAAATTTTCCAAAAATTATATTTTGCAGGC
Organism: Cryptomeria japonica; assembly: GCF_030272615.1. Classification (NCBI taxonomy): domain Eukaryota; kingdom Viridiplantae; phylum Streptophyta; class Pinopsida; order Cupressales; family Cupressaceae; genus Cryptomeria; species Cryptomeria japonica. The sequence goes on along the minus strand of NC_081408.1, from coordinate 432,079,623 downwards.
ATTTTTCAAATAGCGATATCTCACTCATCCGGACTCGTTTTTTCGAGCAATTTTTTTTGTTTTGGGGTAGAATTTCATGATCTGTACAGTGGTGCAGGATCTTTCTAATTTTTGGATACAGGTTTTTCGGAAAGCATGAAATCTCAATTTTTACAACTTTGGAGGCTTCATTTGGGCTCATATGGACTCTTTTTCAAGTGTCGTTTTTTTTAAAATGCATATTTTTTCATCTACTTTCATAATCTACCATCTGTTTGCAGTGATTTTGAGTAGAAAATGTACTTTCAGTATTTGGCCATTTTTGGCATATTTGATACTTGCATTTTGCTTGGATCTCAGTTTAGATCACTAGCAGTATTTGTTGAAGTCTCTTAGATCTCATTTTGAGAAGTTGTAAATTGAAATCAGAAGTCCACTTTGCCTTGTTTTGCAAGTGGCCCATTGTATACGCACTAAGTATAAAGTGCCAAAATCACCATTTTGGGGGGATTTCTTCATTGAGTATTTTGGGAGGGTGTCTTGTGTGATTGTGGCTCTCTCTATCTTGTGTTTTTTCATTTTGGTGCTATGGGTTCTCCTAAATTTCCACTTTTAACTCCTCATAATTATGCATCATGGAAAATTAAGGCATGGAGTAAACTAATGGAAAAAGGACTCAATCATTATGTAAATGAAACTATTACAACACCACTTGATCCTAAGGCTGATCCTAATGCTCAAATTGAATGGCTTACTAAGAATGCTATGGCACTTGGAACTCTTAGAAAGTATGTATCAGATGACCTCATTTTTTACATTGATAAGTGTACAACAATTAAAGAGGCTTGGGATATTTTAAAGAAATTGTATGGTCAAGTTGATGAGATTAAGGGCTACAAGCTTGATAGTGAACTCACAACTTTGGATCCCAAGGATTTTGATACAATCCAAGATTATGTCACAAAAGAAACTAAGATAAGAGCAAAGCTAAAGGATTGTGGAATTGACAAAAAGGATGCTCAAAAAGGAGCCTTTGTATCCAACTTTCACACCCATAGGTTATCTCAAGGTTCCTCATACACTTCTCCCTCATTTGATTCATTCACAGAGAGGTTGATACTTGAGCAATCTAAGTTGACCACGATGGGGATTCTCAAATCTTCAAAGTCACAAGCTTTGGTGGCTAATAAAGGGAATCAAAGCAATAAAGGAAAATGCAAGAATCAAAAGCAACTTAAGTCAAACCCACAACAAGATGGAGCACAATCTTCCTCTCCACAACAAGGGGATTCACCATTGTCACCTAAGAGGAAATCATATAAGGATAATTTGTTTTGTGGATATTGCAAGAAGTCAGGACATGAGGAACATCATTGCTACAAGAAGGATATTGATGAGTTGAAGAATCTTCTTGAGAAGAATAGAATCAACCTACCTTCTAGAATGTCTACATCGGCTTCTTCTTCCAAAGATAAAGGAAAGGATCACTCTTTTGGGACAGATAAAGGAAAGGGACAAGCTCTTTGTGCTACTACAAGTCATGATTCAGGGAGATGGCTTCTAGATTTAGGGGCTTCTCATCATATGGCATCTTCGCAGTCTATGTTTTCTACATTTGAGCCTTGCCACATGTCGCATATTTTGATGGGAAATCATACATACATGGATGTGATTGGGAAAGGATCTATTGCCATTGGGGATAACTCCTTCAATTATGTGTTGTGTGTACCCCACTTGACAAATAATCTTCTTTCCATCTATCAAATCACACATGGGGCAACTAGGAAAACTGTGGAGTTCACACCCGGTTCAATTATCATTAGAGACTTGGAGAGTGGAGCTATCATTGCGACTGGGGTGGTTGATCATGCATCTCAATTGTACTCTTTTTCAGATTTTGGTCCTATTGATGAGGTTGATTCTTCTTATGTTGATGATTCAAATTTTGAGGAGAACTTTGGGCATTTGAACTTGGGGATTCTCACATGTGACCCCGTTCTTGAACCTTGCATTTCATCTCCTTCTATTGATATCACACCACCTATTGCACCTGATGATGTAGCTAGTGCGACAGTTTTGCCTTCTTATGATTCAGTGCAACAGGATATTTCATGTCTTCCAGCTTTAGTTGATTGGGATGCCTACTTGACAGACATTGTAGATTTGTTTGTGGATTCCTACATTGCAGATTTGGGAGACACCATTGATGACATTCATCTTCTCTTTGATGAAGATGATCCTTCTTTGATTGTCGCGAGGGATCACTCTGACCCTCTTGTGCATTCTTTACATGATCAATCTTTAGAGGTTGACATGATTGTGGATACTTTTGTACAACACTTGGAGGAGGTCTCATTATCTTTTGAGGAGACATATGAGTCTTTGGTTATTGTTCTACATTCATCTCCACTAGATCTTGGAGTGCCTTTTTCAGCAGTGTGACACAGTTTGCCACCTTTGGAGGGGGTATCTTTCAGCATCGACATGGGGACACTTGAGCAGTTTTTCAGAGATTCCTTTCATCATGAGTTTTGTTCATACATCTTCCCTTCATGGTTGGGGAGACTTCCTGGATACACCTTTGGTTTTGTTTCTTCCTAAGGGGAGGAATGTTGTTCGACGTTCATGGAGTAGTTTCTTCATTCATCTTCAAGCTTCTATCATTGGTGTAGATTCCAGATTGAGGGGGGGCCGTCCCAGTCTCTCTTCTTCTTCTCTCATATGGGGGGGGACTTTTTCCTCACATGGGGTTTTGTCCTTCACGTACTTCTATGAGAGTTCTTTGTATCTAGTTTTCATCTCTCTTTTGGGGGAGGGCTTTTTCCCATTGGGTTTTTCTCTCTTTCCTCGCTTTGTGAGAGATTTCCTTGCATTGGTTTTCATGCATTTGCATTTGTACATGGGTACCTAACATGGCCTCGTAGCCGGGACCCATCTTGCATTGCTTAGTTGCATTGTAGACTTAAGTGCATGCCCCTAAGTTGCACTTAAGGGGGGGTGTTGGTGTAAATAATTATTCATCATGGATATTATTACACTTTACTTAAGTTTACTTAGGTACATGCATTTCATAGTAGTTTGGGTATGAGACACTTGGGTGTTTGTGCCACATTGAGATAGTGTGTGTAGGAGAATTTCCACCTTTTATGGTGTGATCTTGTTGTTACACTCCACATTCAGTGGGTGATCCACCTCATGTGGAATATTATATTGTTTCTCCTACCTACCCACACCTATTTCGTACCTACCCTTGTTTCTTATTGAGCCACATGTCATGTTTGTGTGCTCACATATCCATATAGCCTTGCCTATATAAGGAGGCTCATATTCATTGTATAAATAACAACGATTGATGATCCAGTTGATCAGTATTTTCATCTTGATAGAATACAGTTTATTTCTATCATATATTTTGTCTCTCTTATTTGTGCTTTCCATTGCCTCTTGATCTTGGCAAAATCTCACATCATCAACACGTGAACTTGATGTAGATCACCGCCAAACCAAAAATCATTACCAGTTAAGAGAATTCTTCACCGGTCCTTAAACCTTGACAAAACTTCATCAGAAATTCAAAACATTCCTTCCAATAACCATCATAGGATGCGGTTCTGGTTACATACTCAAATCCATCATAAAAGCTTATGTACCAAACCACACGTCACCAAACATCGCCAATCACCCGATTCCATCAAAACTTATTTGCTTTACCGGTTAAGGTCCTAATTCGCAGTCTTGCCGGTAAACTCTGTCAAACTGTTAAACTCTTACTCCGGTAGACCAAATCACTTAGCTAACAAGTCAATTACCAAAAACCAACTGTAAACATCATTAAACATTAGTTGAACCTGGTTGCCATCAATGACGATATAAATAATTGATCATGTCATCTTCCTTTACCAGTATAGTCATCCATCATCATCTCATGTTCATTAGTTATGCCAAACATGCCAACAAGGGGGAGATTGTTGCAAATGTGAAGTTGATGGTGTCAATATGGTTGTCATTGATGTCAACATACTGATTTTGTGTTTTAGTGATTTGATTTGTGCTCCACATTTCTGATATGTTGCAGTTGTAGTCATGAGATTTGGGTATGTTGTTGAATGTTGCTTGGGATATTTAACACGTTATAGGGTTAATATGGATATCTCCTCAATGTTTATTATTGTTTTGTTATATCTTGGAGAAGAAAAGGAGTTGATTAAGTAGATAGTGTCCACTTTGATAAAAAAGCGATTTCTTGGAGGCTTGGATGATGTTATTCTAGTTGTAGCCTATGATTCAAGAATGATTTCATTAGATGAATTTTTGTTGGTAAACTATGGAGTGATAAGTGGGCAATAAAAGGCCATTTATCCTCATTGGTCTTCTACACAATAAGGCTTGTAGGAGGAGGAAGGCATCTTGTGAGTTAGAGTTTCTCAAATAGACATTAGGGTTAGTCATTACAAAAGATATCTCTTGGCTTAGGAACCTCATTGCAGATATCTCTAATAAAGTGTAATACATAACCATTGTCAAGTCTTAGTTTGCTATTACTAGTCTATACTTTTTGACATGCAAATATTATATAGATTACTAATATGTTGATAGAAGGTAAACATTATAATTGAGATTTATTTGTCCATTATTTCTTGCTTACATTAAAAAAATAGCTTTTGAATACTGTCCATAAATCAATATGATCTTTGGTTAAATCTTACGATTTAAAGAGTGCGGTCCCATGACCATCATTCAACTATTAAAAAAAATATATTTTAAAAAACAATAAATAAAAAAATGGATGACCTAATAGAAGCATGGATGGCACCTATTTGAAAAGAAATATTAGAAAAATTATAATTTAAAAAAAAACAATAAATAAAATAGATAAAAGGATGGATGACCTAATAGAAGCATGGATGGCGCCTATTTGAAGAAAATAAAATAAGGGGAAAAATTTGCATGCATCTTGTGGAAATAAAATAGATCGAAGCATTGATGGCACCTATTTGGTAACTAAACGCCTTGCTTGCGAGCTACGTTCCATTGGGCGAAGGAATTTAAAAGGCGCAGCTTCAATCCAAAGACCTTGGAGTGCACGTGCACTGCCGTACAATGTTTTTGACACTGAAATTTGCGCAACTTTCATGTGCTAATGAGTGACAACGGCGTGCCTTTCAAGTAAATAAGTTAACACTCTGCTACTTATATCCACCATGGAGGCTGAGGGAAATATGCTCCGCTCATTCCCATTTTGGTTACGGTGCCTCCATCTCATTTGAGGTAATTGTTCTTTTTTCCTCTAAATCAATTTCATTCTGGATCTGAAATTCACTTAGATCTCAATTGCAATTGAAAGAGCTCTATTCCTAGAAGAAAGCATTTATAATGAAACAATTTGTGGCTTTCATTTTGGTTTCTGGAGTTGTAATGTGTCTAACTTAGGAATAGTTCTCAGGAGTTGTAAATTTGGTAAGATCAAATAAGGCATTTAGATCCCTGGTTTGTTTTTGACCTTAGTGTAGGCAAATATATTTTTACTATTAAGGGATATCATTTGATCTCTGAATTTGATTGGGATCTTTTAATCAGAGTCATAGTTTCAGGGAAGAGTTATTGTGCTAGTTAATGTAAAGCAGGAGAAAGGCATTGATCTAGCATAGGGAACTTTGAAATACTAAGTAGAAGAGTTTCTGGAAAAAAAACTGTGTTTAATGTTTTGGATTGTACTGGACAATTTACTTGTGAGATGAGAAACACATGACAAATGATACGAGTTATGTCTATTGCTTTCACTGGGCAATTTACTTGTGAGATGAGAAACACATGACAAATGATACGAGTTATGCCTATTGCTTTCACTGGACATTTAGGATTGATGAAACGCTTTAAGTGATAGATCTGCTTTATCCTCAAACCTTGGCCTCATCTATACACTTAAAAAACTTGTGCTTTCACCCTCTACTTCACCAATGTGGCTTGCGGAGCATACTCAGCTCACCAATCGTATTCTTAGTTCTGTCTATCAACCTGTTTCCTGTTGTTCATAAAAAATCACAATTTTCCTTTATTTCCATTTTACCATTAGTTTGAACATCCTGAATCCATGGAATGTAAGAACATTGCTAAAGAACTAATCTAAATGTTGAAACCACTGATGTTAATATTCCTTTTCCATCTATCCAAAGGATTTTCATCTTTCTTCATGATGGTCCTCTTATTCATCAAGCCATGAAGTAGTGCTGCTATGAAGTTTTCACCATCATTTCCATTTCAATTTAGAGTTTTTGAACTATACCAGCTCGAAGGAATTAAGATCACGATTTAAGATACTAATATCAGATTACTTCTTATGCAAGCTGAGTTCAGGTTGAGAATTTGAGTATCTCAGAAATATTGTTCTATTGATGTAACATCCAACCAATTACTCACTAATAAAGTATGGAAATTAATCGAGTAAAGTAAACATAATCCAGAGTCAAAGTAGTCAATACTTGACTATATTTTTGTTTCAAATATATAATTGATTCTATTACTGTCACAATTAGTGTCGATCTATTTACAGTATTCTGGCAACAATTATAAAACTCAAATATTTGTATTACAGTTACGAGTTTACACATTTTCAAACCATATTGAAAACATATGTAATAGATCCAATTTTAGCAATGAAGATCTTCTATCACAAACACAGAGCTATAGTATTGAATGATAACTATAAGCAAATAAATAAGAGTCATCTACTCTTCTCAATCAGTAGGTCACAAGATAAATAATACATCAACACTTGCATCATTATACCTCTTTTGTTTCCTTACTCTGTAACTTGAAACATGAGAGGGAGAACATCATCGAAGTGACATCCTCCTTGCCATGAAGCATCAAGCTTCCTCGTGCTCCTCTACTAGAGGAGGTCGACCCATCACAAAGAATCTAGCAATATGTCGTCAATGTGCATGATAGAATCCAATTGATTATGTGTGTCATTGACAACTAGCATAGCTATATGCCCATGCATCATATTTCTAATATGCTTGTCCATTGTTAAACATATCATGGAAGAGTATGTAAATCCACCAGAGTAATAGACTTATGCATGGAAATAACGACCTTCAATGTTCGCAGCATAAAATGTGTCAATCATTTTACTATGATATCTAGACATTCAATAGGATAGGTGGACAATACCAGAAGACAAGCTTGGTAACTGACATTTAGTCCTTTAACTTATAAATATATTTACAAGGTAATTATATCCACTGATTAATCCTCCAAGGAAACTAATTCACCACACAAACATAGCTCCCTAATCTACCCACTATTAGGTGATATCTGAAATGGGGTCTGTCTTACTCCTTTGCTAATTCCCGAATCGACATTCCTTACTATAATACACAGAAAGGAATGATACCAAGTAATAAATTCATGTCTTGAAACTATATGTTTTCATCATGTAATCATTTAACAATTTCCAATCTGCTGATTGCAGAGAAAATGGGCAGCCTTTAAACAGATGTAACTTTTACATTACTAGTCCAAATTTCAAACTTCAACATGTTCCGGAAATATATAAGAAGGAAGAACAAAATACAAAAAGTGTTTAGAAAGAATCCTAAACAAATATGAGCAGTTTTACCTGCAACACAGTTCACTAGATTCCTATCAGAATCAGCTGATTGATAAACAGAGTAGTCTTAATTCTAGGTATTGTTCAATAGGGTGTGATTCATCATAACAAATTGTACAATAGTAATCAATACAATTCATAGTTCATGTTGTCAAGCTTAATCCTAAAGAATCAACATTCCTTTCATTTCCAACTGTCTCCACTTCTCTAAATTACTGTTTAACTATCTCAAGCAACTGTCCAGAATTCTGAGAAGCATAATCAATACCCAGTGTCAACATATCAATATTTTGATAATCAGCTTTAATAAGCTTCCCACAGTAACATTATGTTCATGATCTCTGTCATTTCTCAGGGGTATCAACTTTAAGTGGTTTAGTATAATATAATAGTCCAAGAGGTAATGAATCATAATGCATATTATAGCCTAGCCATATTGTAACCTTAAGTATGCAAGAGTTAGTACCAAAGTTGTTATTTTAACAATAAATGTGAATTATAAAAATAATAGAAATAGCTAAGGTGAGCAAGGCTAGCTGCAGTCAGTTCAAAGCTCCCTACCCCAAAGCTCTTGATATCATACCTGGCAGCATTTATAATAAATATTTCCTCAATATGATCCAAACAGTCTTTAAACCCTCAAAGCAAGGAGGAGGGTTGAACTATATATTTGGATTTTCAATTCATACCCATCTCATCCTCCGTCAAGACTATGCCATTCGTGTGGTTGAAGGGCAGCATTTGATATTGAACAAAAATAAAGATTACATGTAGATATGAGAGAGAAGTGCACTAATCAAAGATTCAAAATCAAATATCTGCACTCTAGGTACACACGTGCAGCCTATGTTTATTCAGATTCAAATATATAATATGTGTACTCTCACAAGTTTGCATACTATCTAAACGAAGGCCTATTACTCTCAGTCTTATGGATATTGTTTCTAGCAGTAATCAGTTGGGTATTCTTTCAAGAAAACAACAGAAATTGTGGACCTTTGTTGGCAACTCAAATCAAGCTCGACAACCTATAATTTCATCATATCAATAAAATAAAGATGAAAGACATCGAAACTCAACTCCTTGAGAAGGTCTCAATTGCTAGTATGCAAAGTTATGTGAATTTACCCCAAACCACCTTTTCATTGACTAGGAATTCCTTCATATTTCTTATTCAGGTTTTTCGCCTATGTAATATTAATCGCTAGCCAAACTTAAGATTTGCCACAACAATTTAAAGTATATCAGCAAAAGGGTATGCAACAACAATTCAGATACATGCAACAAACTAAACATTGCAATGATTTGTGACAACTCCAATGCTCTTAACCCCTACTAGAGATCAAATTTTTAACCTTGTTGTCTTCATTTTTGGATTTTAAAAAATGTGACAACCCTTACAAAATTTTGGTTTAAATATGTTGTTTTTGTCTCCAAGGCACGTTTTACGAGGTACAAAACTCACATTTGTTAGTGTCAAATCATTGGGGGGTGTCTTTGCCATCATTGTCCAAGTTTTGGTGAGTTTGGATCTTCTTTGTCCTAGCTTTTTGTGCAATTTCGGGTTTCAAAGCAGTCACTGTAGGTTGAAGATTTTACTCTTAAGGCATGCTTCCCAAGGCAATTTTTTTGCTTTTTGTTGAACTAGATTGATCTTTAGTTCATCCTTGATCCATGTTTCAAATTTCATTGCGTTTCGAGTTCGTTTGCTATGTGTTTTCTTCAAATTCGGGTTTTTTTCTCTTGACTGCGAGTGGGAAATTTTCCTTCTTTTGCAAGTTAGGAGTTTTCTTTTGTTTTTGTGTTGTAGGAGTTTTTTCAAGCAATTACAAGTGCACTTTATAGAAGACTTGTAACTTGTAACTTGTTTTTTATTTTCCCTTTTCCCCTTTTTGTCTTTTAAGTTGTTTGTAGGAACTTTTTGGACAAATTGCAAGTGAATTTAAAATTACAAGTTTAATGAGAACTTGTAACTTCTCATAAAAGTTCCTACTTTGTGCTTTTAAAGTTGTAATAGGGATTTTATCTCCCTATACAAGTCTTTTTAAAGTTTTTAAGTGATTTTATGTCTTGTGTCTTACTTGTAATGAGAATTTTATTTCCCTATTACAAGTTGTTTTGTTATTTCTTTTTGCTCTTCTTCCTTTCAAACCCGAAATTGCTCAAGTGAAGGAAAAGTAATGCAATTTAAAACTTGTAAAGGGGTTTTAAAAACCCGATTGCATCTTTGGAGGGCACATTTGCTTGTAGTTGGAGAGGAAAAACCCGATCTGCATTCTTGCTCTTACAAATCTGATTTTTGTGGCATCATTCCCTTGAATCCATCCCATATTCTTGCTATGCTGCTGGAGATCGATGGTTGGTGCCACGTTTTTGGGATTCAATGGTTTTGGCAAACACGTTGTGCATAAATGTGGGGATTTTTTGTTCCGTTTTTTGTTGTGTAAGCTCCACGTTTTGGGTGCCCATATTCCGCCATTGTTGCCACATTTGCAACACGTTTTGCATCCTTCATTCATTGAAGAGTGTTTGACATCAAACGTATCTCTCCTTCCAAGCCATTTTTTGTGGAGTTGGATGAATGGAAATCTGTTTTTAGCTGCCAAGGAATATCAACGTGGTGATTTCTCAATCTATTTATAGAGCATTTCGGTTCTTCCCAAGCTCAATTTGTTTTGGTCTAGGGCATTCTCCAAGCAAGGTTCATTGAATGCAAGTTGTAAATGTGCAAGATTTTCCCCTCTTTCATTTTTCCTATTTACTTCTATTCGGGTTTTTAAAACCCGATTACAAGTAACTGTGGTAATGTTGACCTTCCCCCTTTGGTAAAAACAGTGAATCTTCTTTTTACAAAATTTACAAATATTGAAGAATTGCCATGAGACTCATTCATTTGATTTCGGGATTTACAAATCTGATTACAAGTTGAAGTTTTTTCCTTTTTCCAACTTGTCAAGCTGAAAATATTCCTTCCTATTTCATCCATTCATTTCACACCTTCATTCATTTTTCCCATTTAAAGTCTACTTGCAATCAAAATTTTAAAACCCGATTGCATTGTGTCTTCACTTGCAGCCAGCCTTCCAGAACCCGAAATTGGTCCAAAATGCACTAAAAAATAACACTTGAAAATGAGTCTCTAGCATGCAATTACAAGTGCAACCTTGTGTTTTCCCATTACACATATGAAGTTGCATGTTTGTTCTCCACAATTGCAAGTTAATGCTCTTGTTTATCCACACATGTAATGCAGTATCCAGAACTCGAAATTCACTTGTGAGCCCATTTTTGCATCAATTTATCCCTTCCCTTGTCAGTCCTGTTTGCACACACGACCTACCAAATCAATAAATTAAGGCATGGGCCTTATTTTGCAAGCAGATTCCAAGATTGGAGGATGATACAAAGAAAGAACAACAACATGATAGAGCCACACAAGGAGATGGATAAGTGATGTGAATGATTGAGAGCATAGAATGCTTTCAAGACAGAGATAGGTTTCTTACTTTAGCCTTGCAAATAATACCCCAAGCAAGAAGATAAGATTGAAGTTTGTTGGCCAAGGACACAAAGATTATTAAGGATGCAAATTCCCATTCCGGTTCAAGATGTCTTCACCAATCAGAATACTTCAAGTTCTAGCATCCTGAAGCGGCATGAAAATCATCACAGACAAAGGATGATGCAGTTGGAGTCATGTTTTTGGATACTTAGATTAATTATGCATTTGTAATTTTGTTTTGACAAATTACATGTAAAAAACTTTGTAATTGCAAGTTAACTCATCACTTCCACTTTTGTAATTACATGTAAAGCAACTACAAGTTGAGTTCAATTAGGATTGTAGTTGGAATAAGTAATGGTGGTTGAGAGAATTTCTCAAGTTAGTTAGGATCCTCCCACCTTTTCTCAAGGTTCCTCTCCTATAAATACTTGAGGGGGCCTATTGTAATTTTTGGATCTTGTGGCAATGCAACAAAACTCTACCAGTTTGTATGTACACTCTAAGACTTTGAGCTTAGTTGTAAATCGGATTGAAATCAATTAATAGAGGCAAATTGCTTTCAAACTTTGTGTTGATTCCAGGTGTTATGTGACGACATTTTCTAGAGATTGATTGTGAGTTTTGAGGTTTTATACAAGAGGGATTCAAGCTCAATCTTGCAGACTTTGCTTATTGTGTTTGGAATTTTAGATTGGTTTTAAGATTTGATACTGCAGACTTTGAGCTGCTTGTCACGTCTGAAACTATTGTAGGACGCTCAAGAAAAGGGGTAACTTGCAGACTTTGTGCTGCTTTTATTTTCTATGTTTGTGCATAAGTTGTGCACCATATGGACAGACTTTGAGCTGCTGCTGTGTTGTACATTGTTATCATTTTGAGAAGGTTGATAAGACAATAGAAGTGCTGAAGACTTTGTGCTTTCATTTCTGTTTTTCCGTCTTGGGGAAGTGATGAAAGTCTTTGTGCTTTAATGGAAACTTTGCTTCCCTTTATGTTCCAATAATCCCACAAAAAAGTATCATTTTTGCATTTGCTGTTATTTGTTTCCAATTGCTATTACTTTTCTGTGAAGAGAAAAGATTATAGTTTTTCTTGAAAGAAGAAGAAAGACTACTGTCCCACCCATATTAGATTAGTCTAGTTTGTAGATAGGCAGAGCCTTCCCTAAATTAGGAGAGTATCATACTCACACACTGTTGTTGAAACCACAATTTTGCACATCCCCCAAGTGTACAAAATTTTCAACCAACAAACCCCTTCTCTGAACAACAACCAAACACAAATTTTGTATATAAAGTCATTCTAATGAAAGTAGTCTCTTCAATTAGCCAATGGCATATTTAATGGAAAGATCTGGCAAAATCTATTTCAATTTGCTTCCATGTAATTGATCCAAAACTTATGGCTCACCTTTAATGTAGGTTCTTGAGAAGCATGCATATACTGCTCCATTTGTTCCATCAAGAGGGTAAATACAGTTTGAATTGTTGTACAAATTTCCTTGTACATAAATATAGACTTGATAGGAGGCAAATAAGAGTTGTATCTATAATTAAAATTTCACATAACATACCAAAGGAATGCATGCAAAACTCCAGTTTAATAAGATTTACTAATTCTGTAAAAAAATCATGGTACTTTTCTCATAAACTACAAATTGAGTTCAATATTTAAGAAGGATTTCACTCAAACAACAAAGCTTTTACTTAACATTGGAAAATTACTAGTGCACAATATGATTTTGAAATGATAGAGTGCGCGCGCGAAGGCAGAGGCGGGTTTAGGGCTTCGTAGGGAGATGCAGAAGACGGGGCTGACAACGAGCTGGATGAAGACGATGATTGGCTTCCTTCAGCGGAGGCAGGGTTGGTTCTTCCTTTTGGGTTTGGATTTGATATGTATGGAGGTGGGAGTGGGATCCACTTGAGGGCTGTGTTGATGTGTATTTTGTACACGACCAAACACAGAATAAAATACCTAAAGGTACCTTATCCTCTCTTGAGCAAAGTTTCCTGACTGCTGAAGATCTTGCCGAAGGATTAGTCGAGGCAACTCCAAGGTTCTTGTATGTAGGTTCTCTACTCGTGGATAAGCTCTTTGTGGTATGATGTGATTTTGTTGGAATCACAAGGGGACTTACACTTGATGACTAAATGTCTGATTTGCTTTGAACATTGCTGGAACACAGGATTTCACTAGTCTAGATTTTTTGAAAAAAGGAAAAGGATGAGGGCAAGGAAAGGATCTAATTCTGACACTAAGAATGTAGGAGCAATGATTGATCTTTGACGAAATTCTAACTAAGTCTTGTTTTGACATCCTAGGACCATCTCCACAAGATTAGTGCGATTTTCGGAGGAAAGCTTTGTGATGTTCAGATCATTGCTACAGGCATAGACACCATCAGGCTGATGCATGTCAATGAAGAAGCGACAATTGAAGTTAAGCTCAAGCTGAATGATTCTAGTTGACTACACAAGGCAAGTCTGCAATCAACAAACTGCTAGTAGTATGGATATACAAATTTCACCATCAATCAAACACATTTCTTCCACTCATCTAATAACATGAAATCAAATCTGAGAAGTATAAAGACCATGCAAATTGTTGAATCGACCCATAGATTTCACCATTTCTTCAATGAAGTTTACAAGTCTTTTACAACATCTTGGCAACAATCTTTGCCTTCTCTTTCTATTCTACTCTAATTGCTATTCTATCAACTGACTATTCACTATTAGCTAACTATTCACCTTCTAACTACTGACTAAGTATTAGCCTTTACAAATGAGGAGCCAGGGCTTATATAGCGCCCTCAATACAATTCAATGGCTCAGATCAATTTGAGATCATTGGCCGAGATTTTACAATGAAAACCCTAATTAGGGTTAGTTACAACAACTTAATTCTGACCAATGAAATAATTGCATTATTTTGACACATGTCTTCTCTAGAATATTCGACCAATGAATAGCTGGGGTAGTTACATCGAAGTTAGTGCCATCTTTGATGAGTCAAGTACATTGAATCTGGACATGCTAAAGTGGACCAACCTGACTGGAGGAGTGATGACTGGGATGCCACCTTGTCTTTCCTTCAAATGCTGGACTGGAAGAGGTCGTCCTTGATGAGGTTGGGCTGGAGAAGGTCGTCCTTGTCCTGGCCTGGTCTTCTTTCATCTGCCAAAACAAACTAAAAGATGATTAAGGACACATGATAAATTCATTTCAACATAGAATTTTCAACTTAAATCATCAACAAAAAGATATTAACATGAAACTTGCCCAAGATTTTCTCTAGGAACAGACCCTATAAGAATTTCGCCCTGGACCCTTTGGAAGGGTCAGGAGCGAAATTCCAACTTTAGCTCAAAATTCACATTTTTTGAGGGTCAAACATCTTTCCAAGGCATTCCAAATAGCTTTTCTCACCCTAGTCCAGGCCCGACTTAGCACAAAATTTGGAGAAAAGGATGGTTTTAGTGTTTTTCGCTTTGGACCCTTTGGAAGGGTCAGGAGCGAATTTCTTGTTTGTAGCTCATTTTTTTTTATCATTTCAACTTCAATCCACCTCACAAGGCAAGTAAACACTTTTCTTCTCTCATCCAACCCAAGTTTATCTTGATTTTGCAAGGCAAAATAGGTGATTGAAGGATTTTCGCCCTGGACCCTTTGGAAGGGTCAGGAGCGAATTTCCTCTTCTGGCCTAAAATCATTACTTCTGGAGACAACCATCGACTTAAGGGAAATCACAAGGGCATCTTTTACCTTGGTCTAGGCATAGCTTAGCATAAATTTGAAAGGAATAGGTAGATTTTAGGATTTTCACTCTGGACCCTTTGGAAGGGTCAGAAGCGAAAATCTTGTTTTAGGGCTATTTCACCATCCTTTCAACTTCAAATCACCTCCAATACTTAGACCACCTTGCCTCACTCCTCTCCAGGTCATAAAAACCAAAATCTTGACTTGATTTGCAAGGAAAAAGGGTGATCTTAAGAATTTCGCTCTGGACCCTTTGGAAGGGTTAGGAGCGAAATTCTCATTTGGCTTCAAAATTTGCATTCTTGGTGACCAAAATTCACTCTAAGGCAATCCAAATGACTTCTCTCACCCTTGTCCAGGTTTGACTTTGCTCAAATTTTGGAAGAAAAGATGGTTTTTAGGATTTTCGCTCTGGACCCTTTGGATGGGTCAGGAGCGAAAATCATTTTTAGGCTCAATTCCTTCATCTTTCATGGTTTCTAGCAACTTAAAGTCACTCTCAGGGGCAACTTCTTCTTGATTTTACCTTAACCCACACTTGATCTAGCAAAAAATTGATAGCAAAGAGAGGTTTTGAGAAAATTCGCTCTGGACCCTTTGGAAGGGTCAGGAGCGAAAATCTCATTCTTGACCCAAAATCATCATTCTTTCAACTTGAAACTTCTTTGGAAGGTAGAATCTCATCCTTCATTGCCCTAGGAACAAGGTTTCATGTCCAAGAAAGGTCAAAAAGTAGGCTTATAAGGAATTTCGCTCTGGACCCTTTGGAAGGGTCAGGAGCGAAATTTCCTTTCCTGGCTAAAATCCTTCATTTTCACAACTTCCAAACACTCTCAAAGGCAAGATCATGTCCATTTCCCCTTTCAACATGCTTTGGACATCACGATTTGGTCAAATAGGGAAGGAAATGAGTTCTAGGAGGATTTTCGCTCTGGACCCTTTGGAAGGGTCAGGAGCGAAAATCATGATTTGGGCTTGATTCTTCCTTTTTCCAACTCAAAATCACCTCAAGAGGTAACTAAACATCATCCTTCACCCAAGGGATAAGGTCTTAAGCCAAAACAAGGTCAAAAGAATAGGCTTGCAAGGAATTTCGCTTTGGACCCTTTGGAAGGGTCAGGAGCGAAATTCACCTTCTTGGCTAGAATCCTTCATTTTTTCAAAGCTTTCAAACATTTCCAACGTCCAAACATGTCTACTCTTCCCTTCAAAATGCCTTGCAAATCAAAATTTGGTCAAATAAGGCAAGAAATGAGTCTTAGGTTGATTTTCGCTCTGGACCCTTTGGAAGGGTCAGGAGCGAAAATCTTGATTTAGGCTTTAATTGCTCATTTTTCAAACTTTAATCTTCTCTTGGAGGCAAATATAGATTGTTTTCCACTTGAGGAACCAGGTTTTAAGCCCATTCAAGGTAGCAAATGAGGATTATAGTGAATTTCGCTCTGGACCCTTTAGAAGGGTCAGGAGTGAAATTCCTAATCTTGGCCAAAATCCTTCACATTTCTACATTCCATCACCTCAAAAGGCAGAGACATGTTATTTCCTTCCCAAATTCGCCCATGGAACAAGGTTGGTATCCAAAACAAGGGAGCAAACGAGGCTTATGAAGAATTTCGCTCTAGACCCTTTGGAAGGGTCAGGAGCGAAATTCGCTTTGGACCCTTTGGAAGGGTCAGGAGCGAAATTTGACATTTTGGACTCTCCGTCAGGATCATTTTATGGAATATAACATTTTAAGTATATACTTTAAGTTATATTCCATATATACTTTTAGGATGTTTGAGAGTGGTTTCGGACCTCCAGGAGTTATATTGCAAAATCTAGTTTTTGGAGGATTCTTCAGCTTTCAAGACTTAGTCAAATTTCAGGATCAGGACATTCCAGACTTAGCCAAATTTCAGGATCAGGACATTCCAGACTTAGCCAAATTTTAGGGCATTTGAAGATCAGGATGACATTCCAGACTTCATCACTCACCAACTCGACCTAGCTCAGACCTTCAAGAATGATACCCACTCACAAAGCAAGACACAACTAGCAACAAGAGCAAAACTAGGCCCTAAGGAAGACTCTCAAAGAAACCCTAACCTGGAGCACCTGCTGACTCCCCTGGCTCAAGAAAGCCTACCATCCTATTGATCCCCTGGCGACACTCAAAATGCAAAGGCTAACAGACAAACCCTAAACACCTAGAAAGCAAACCCCAGAAAGCAAAAAAGTAGGGGTCCCCATTTGCAATGGGGCGATGTGTGAATACGTCACAACAAGCTGCAACTGGAAGGGTTTTTGTTGGCGATAGAGCTGTCTTAGATGGCACAAATGGAATCAGGGAGGTTGATCTCCTGCCTTCTTTTGTGGCTATGGCAGTTTCCAGGTGTGTGGTATGCAGGAATGGGGGTTTTTCCCATTTCCTGGTTGTTTGTCCTTCTGCCTGTTTCGCTCTGTGCTTTGGTGAGTGTATGGTGGAGAGGCTAGGGTTTTGGGTAGAGAGGTTGTTGCTAGACACGATGGAGTCCCAGATGGAGTTGATGAGGCTTGGCCTTCCTTTGCAGTTGTGGAATCTGTTTTTCCTCCAGGATTTGTTAAGGGTGATGGCCCTCTGTTCGTGATTTGGGCTGTGATGCTATTGGGGTTTTTTGGCATTGCCGCTTGTAGATCTTAGTGTCGGGGGTTGGTTGGGCCCTCCTTTTTTGTGCTTTTGGGAATCCTCATGGAGGTTGCTGGTATTGCATCAGTGCCTTGCTTGGTGGGTGTTGTGGTGTGCCCCTTAACTTTGGCACCTCTTTGGTCTTCAAGGAGGTTTCTCCTTTTTTTGCATCATGGACCTTGTGCTTCTCGGTTGTTATCTTCATCATGACGTGTTCTGGTGCTGTTTTGGCTCTCATCTTGCTCTCCTTCTCAGCCTCTTCTATTGAGGTGAATGGCTCTTCTATCGAGGGGAAGAGCAGTGGGTTGGGTGTTAATGGATAGAGTTTTTTGGGGACTTTTTTGGCCCTGTTTCTTGAGGCTGGTTGTTTGACTGCTTTCATCTCAACATTGCTGGTTCTTTATCACTTTTCTCCTATGGATGTGGAGACTCTGATGGAGGTTGCTTGTTTGGGGTATAACTAGTTTGTGCCTCGTCTCTCTTTTAAGGTTTTGGGAGCCTCTCGAAAACCCAATTTTCTAGCAATATGGTGTTGTTTGGATCTTTTAGTTCTGGATTTGTGGGGTTAGACAGTGTTTGGCATGTCCAGTTGGTGGTTTGTTTCTCTTCAACTCCTATTGAGGTGGATCCTTTTCTTATCGAGGTGGAGAGGAGTTGTGGGGAGTTGACTTACAGATGGATTTTCTTTGCTGACTTCAACCTGATGGTTTTGGGAGCCAGTTCAAAACCCAATATGAAGGTTTGGGGAGCCTTCAAAACCCCCTAGTTTTAGATTTCTCCTTCAGGATTCTGTTCATGGATCTGGTTAATGTCCAGGTTATGGGTGCCTGGAAAAACCCTTGTGTTACAGGTTAAGGGAGCCTTGAAAAAACCCTTAGATTTTCTTGTTTTGACATCCATTGGTGTTGTTTGAGTTTGGCTTCGGCCTACTTCTACTTTCGGCCAATTCTTCAATGATTTTACCTTGATGATTAGGCTAAGGTTGGGTTGCTGATTTTCTTCGCTGAATCTTTTGGCAGCTTTCTAATTTGGGTTCTGGATCCTTGTAAAAACTGAGGGTTTCAGGTCCCTTCAAAACCTATTGTAAGGGGTTTTGGGTCCCCTCAAAACTTGTTTTTTCCTTAATAAAAAACAAAGCTTTTACATATAATAGATTGACCACTCTCAAGCTCTATCACATATTCTACTCTTTCTTCTAAAATTAATCAAACCCTTACCTGATGAAATTTTGATCATCACAAGAGCAAAATTTAAATATCTACTGACATGGTCATTTATAGCAGCAATTAACATTTCTTCTATTCTCTTGGCATCTTTTTGCAGCCTCCTCCTTGTGTCCTCTATAATCATTAGTTTTTTCCTAATGAAAATTCCTCAGAAACTTTTATGCAATTTGCAATTGGCAGATGTAAAGCCAGGTTTCGCCTACTCTTTCCAACTTCCTCCACTTTAAAATCTCGTGTAAGTTATGGGAGCCTCATCAAGGTATGTGGAGGAAGAATTAATATTTGTATTCACCTTTAATTTTATTATTATTATTTTTAAAACCCTTTTAAAATTATTTGTCCTTGCTTTTTTTTTTTAATAAAATAAAAAAACTAACACAATATTAAAATAAAATATTAATTTGATTCTTCAATATAATAATTCTAAAATAATGTTAATTTTTAAGATTAATTTTATTACCTTATTATAATAATAATTTAATTAAAAGGAAAATTTTATTTGTATTTCCATGCGAATTACCATTTTGATAGAATGCTGGAATATTAAAAAAGATATCAAATAGCAGCACACTCTTGCACTAAGTTTGGTTCATGACTTGATGTTGACCCAACTTTCTAGGTTTCATCCTTAGGAAATTGTGTATAGGTGATGACCACATATATACACTAACCTTATGCAACTTAGCGACATGACTCTAAATGCGTGTGTGCATGATTCCATCATGACGAGTTACCTCTATCAGCTAAAACCTTTTCCTTGACGATACTCTCTTTCTAGCCTGAGCAGTTGTCAATGATTGCTGTCACACTTGCACAATTAGTTGTCAGCATAATCATTCTTATTTATGCCTCAACAATACTTGACATAATCAATTTGTCTACCTAATGTTTTTCATTTAAACAAGTACTACAATAATCCAGTGATTAAGCTAGGCTAATTAAACAAGATGTGACAATTGAGCTATTGCTAAACTTACATGCAATCACTGAGCTAGGGAAGTCCATAAAGGACTGTTTTTGTTTATTTCTCTAATGATTAAATTGTGGTAGCTAGCTATTAGGTTCTTTATTTCAATCTTTTGATGAAGAAACCTATTTGGGAATCTCCACCAATGAGTTTGTAATTGAAACTGAAAGAAAACAGGCAGATATAATTGGATCTAGAGAAAGAATTTCTTGAGATTTTCCTTTATCATCACTATATTTTAGAGCATTTGATGTTTTCAAGGGCATCTTGTATGCTCATTGTGATGTCCCCTATTTATAGGCTGTCAATTCCCAAAAGGAAACATACATTACTACCTACCATGTTACAGTAATTACGAATTAATGACTAGGGTTGCTCATAGTACAGTTAGGCATTGTCCTTATTCAGGTCTAATCTTAATCCCCTTCTAATTTCTAATCTTGGATGGGAGACTTGCTTGTATAGGGTGCGATAATACCATCTCCCTAATGCAACCCAGATTACCGGAACCTCAGTCCACTCACCCTTGGGGCCTGCAGTCCAAATTTCAGGATCATGAGTTCTTTCACCCTTGGGGCTCATCTATCATGAGATGGTTTTACTCCGCCTCTTCCTAACAGCATCACACCACTCCTCAGGAAAAAGGAATTAGAACTGGTTAAGAGCTTGAGACTACAAATATGTCAATATCTTGTTGTACTATGAAAGTATATGAAATTAAGTGTGACTGTCATACATATTGTAGTCTATATTAATATTACTATTAAACTCTGCATGAGAACATTATCAGGCTTCATATATTAAGCATACATATTAAGCACATCCCCATGCATACCACCAAGAACAAGGATGTTACTGCTTGTAACTTAATAACAGTTCTGATCTGATCCATGGTGATGTCACTGGATGCTTTTGATTCCTTTCCTTTATATCTCTCAATGTGAGGGAGAGGTCACACCTCTTCATCATGTATGCCCTTTGGCAAGAGACACAACCTTTCACAATTAGCACCCTTTTGAAAGAGTGCAACTCTTCATTATATCTGCCCTTTGAAAGGGACACAACCTTTCGTAATCATATCTGCACTTCTTATTTGAATCAGATCTGCACCTGATTCCTAAATTATCCCCCCTTCAAATGAGTTCTCTTCTCCCTTTTATACCTCATATTTGGGGGAGTCACAACTTATCATTTCATGCCTTTTGACCATTCATTTACTTAATCAAATTTTAATTATATTCATTTATATTTTAATTTAATTTATATATATATATTTTTTTGTATCTTAAAATTATTATTATTATATATTATTAAATTATATTTCAAAGTGGGGACATTAACTCATTGTGTATCAGTAAGGTCCATATCATTTAACTCCAAGGTCCCATTGCCCATAGGTTTTAAAAAGCAACAGACATATTATCTGTGTGCAGTCTGATTCTGATTAAATGACATCTGGAATTTTAAGTATATAATGGCAATTCTAACTGTTGAAGTAAACTTAATATATTATGGATCTAAAATTTGTTTTTTGGGTTCAATGTAAGACTTCTGAAACAAGTCATGGTTGACTTGTTTTGGGAAAATTCAAGATGGTAAACTTATATAGGATTTTATTGGTCTACAAAAGGTTCTGAGATAGAGATAGACATCATTTCTATGGATGCCAAATTTTTTCATGCTTTACAGTCCCAGGCATATATGAGACAATGAGAAATTATGAGATCACTCTCACGTTTTGCATATCTAGTCCAGTTTTTTAATATCCTACAGCTTACCATGCAAGCCATGCTTCTGAGGTTTTCACATGGTTTTCAAGACTCACGTTTTCTCTATACAGGTGCAGAAAAACCTTCCTGCTGGGCTGCATGTATTGTTATTTTGAATTAGTGATCTCTAGATTACAAATTTGATACCCTAACAGTCAGATCAATCCAGATTTCTATAGCAGTTATGCAGAATAAAGTTTTCTGAATCCGTGACTTGTATTTAATGCTCTTTTCTGAAAACTGTGGATAAACTTTACAAGAGTGTCACCATGCTTTTCTACTTTGCACCTTAGGTTTCCTCTAGATGAGTACTTACATTCTGACCTTTGCAGGTACATTTTTACTGCTTGAATAAGATGGCACAAAGAAAGCCAGGTGTGATTGCTTTGTTTGATGTTGATGGCACACTTACTCCTGCAAGAAAGGTATTCTTTTTCTTGTCTTTTATTTTTCTTATTTATACGATTCAAAAAATCACTTTGACATAAATCATTAGTGATGAAAATGGCATGTACATGGTATAATTCAACTCTTTTAAACTTTAACAGTTCAGAATTCTACTTCCTGGACTGCAAAAATGAATCTTATTGAGAAATATCAATCAGTTTTTTTTTTCACTATCTTGGAAAACCTATTAATTGAGCTAAGTTGTGTAACTTTGGAATACTCGATAAATAATTTGTTTGCACTATATTATATACTTGGGCTTATGCTGTTTATGTCTGACATGGTTAATGTTTATGATAGAAGAATTCCTGATATAATTTGATCTGCATCATTATTATATCTAGGATCAGAGAATTTATTTTCCCTTATTCCTCTTTTCTCTCTTCATTTTCTTTGAATGAATGAATGTCATTTTTATTATTAGTTTTTCACTCTATTGAAAACTTGAATGAACCTTAAGAGGGAAGCTGACAACTTTTGGATTGATTACAAGATTGCTCCTAAAACAAATGGAACTTGTTCCTATTGTTGTGTTTCATAAAACCAATCACATGATCATATTGGCCCTTCTTATCTTCCCTTTCAACTACTAACATGGTAACCCATCCTTTGGTTGGACTAGTTGATCCATAACCATATTCTCCTGGCACTATTAATTCTAGTCACCACACCTCCAAGTACTTGGGCACAGTCTACTATTCTATGTTGTCACTTGGCACCATGCCTTCCTGTTTCAATACTTCCCTCACCTTAGCCATCAAGCCTAAACTTCGAAAAACTCTTTTTCACTGTTGAGTCTTCCTTCAACAATCCTAGGTAATAGTTCACATGGACAACAATGGCTTTGATCATGGCAATGTTGCTAAAAATGTAGAAGAAATTTCACAATGCACAACCATTACCTCTACAAGAATGGCACACACTGACATTGTAGTATTAGACATTGCATTGCATAGACCAAAGAAAACAGAGATCCAATTATATTTGAATCATATTCATTGCGTAACTCACACACATTGGCATTGTAGTATATTTCATTGTGTCGCAGAGCCAGAAAAGAGGCACAAAATACAACTTGAATACATAGAACTCATAACATGATCAAAAGACAATTGTAAGAGGACAATTTACCATGTACAACTGTTACTTCTACAAAGAATCACAAACATTGACATTGTAGTGAAACACATTACATCACACAAATCAGAAAAAAGAGAGATACAATTATACTAGAAAGATATCCATTGCATTAATACATTCCTTATATGTATAAATCATAACATGATCATAACACAACACTAGATGATCTCATAATATGTTGTTGTTGACACAATGGCTCAAATTAATCCTCACAATGTATGACCTGAGGAATGGATAGGAACAAGTGCGACAATTAGAAATATCCTTGTGCCCCAAAATTGAACTAGTTGCAACACAACTCATGGACATAGCACATTGCTCTCAATAACACATAACAATACCCAACCCCATAAGATAAAATGACATAAACTTAAATAAATTACAAGAAAGGATGAGTAGGAGTAGGAGAGAGAGTGACAGTAGGGTTTCAAATGGAGATAGGGTCGCAGACGGGTAAGAGGACCTTGACGACAATTAGGATGGTGCTGATTTGGTTCCTACTAGTGTGGGATTGACATTGGTGGGTGTTGGTGTGTTTTTTGTGTGCTTGGCTTGGATGGTTATGGGAAATGTCGTTGCCCCCTCGCATGTAGTTTCTTTGCCTCCACCTTGTTTTGGTTTAGCTTCCTGTTTAGTGGTGTGCAGGCAGTTCCTTTTTCCCCAAAGGGATTGGTGTGGGTGCCCTCTTTTTTCAGACTGGCGGCATGGCATTTCATGGGTGCCCACCTTTTTAGACTAGCGGCATGGCATTTCGTGGGTGTCCACCTTTTTTAGACTGGCGGCAAGGCATTTATGCTATTGGCTTTGTGGTCCCTATTTCTGCTGTAGATTCCCTAGTTTTTGGTTGGGGTTTTCCTAAATTCGATTGTAGGGTCATGTACAAGGATGTGGTGAGACTCTTTGTCCCTACTTGGTGTTCCTTTGTGGTGGCTTCTCTCTCCCTTGACGAGATTTAGCCTAGCCCTCAGTCTCTGTGGCGCTGGGTTTTTTCCTTTGGTCATTGTGTTAGAGTTATTTTGGGACAACTCTTTGTTCCTCTCTTGTTGTGGAGTCTAATCTTTTTATCTATTGGGTCATTGGTGTTGGGGTTTTCTCTAGTTTCTTCTCTTTTGTTGAGGATGAGGTGTTGGGTGGCTCTCCGACTTCTTCTTGTGATGGCTCTATGTCTAATGGTCTTTTGGAGATGGGTGGAGTTTCTTCTCTGTCTTTGCTTGATGGGGCTTTTGATGTTGTTGAGTTGTGTCTTGGCTTTGCTCAGGTGTTTGTTCCCAAGGACCCTACCCTTCGTTGTTGTGGACGAGGTGTTGGGTGGCTCTCTGGCTTCTGCCGGCAATGGCTCTATGTCTGATGGTCTTTAGGAGATTCTTCTCTGCCTTTGCTTCTTGGGGCTTTTGATGTTGTTGAGTTGTGTCTTGGCTCTGCTTAGGTGTTTTTGCCCAAGGCCCCTACCCTTGCTTCTCCTACAGAGGTGGAGACTCTTGTAGGTATGGGTGGGGTACTTTGAAGTTGTTGGTCTTTAGAAGCTATCTTGGTTGGTTTGCCTATGAGTATAGGGAGTTTTTGTATGTGGACTCTATTTGTCCTTATCTTTGTTTTTCTCCTAATTCTCCTATAGAGGTGGAGATTCTTGTAGGAGCTTATGAAGTTATATATAAGCCTCACAAGTAAGTTTTAGATAGGTCTTACTTTGTTGTAGGCCTCTATATGAGGGTTTTCCTTACTCAAGCTTATAGTTTTGTGGTCCACACCTTTGTGAGCTTGGTTCCATAGGCTCCTGCCTTGAATGAAATGATGTACGCTGTTGATCCTATAGAGGTGGTTTTAGTTGCAAATCTTCCCTTGCCTATTACCCTTGCCGGTGTTGCGGTCTCTACTAAGTTTTGTGTTGCAACTGATCCTATAGAGGTGTTTTTAGAAGCGAAGTTTGTAGGGGCCATATCTAGGAGTTGGAAGGATATGATTGTAAGATTATTTAAAGGCCTGTGTGT
Organism: Cryptomeria japonica; assembly: GCF_030272615.1. NCBI lineage: Eukaryota > Viridiplantae > Streptophyta > Pinopsida > Cupressales > Cupressaceae > Cryptomeria > Cryptomeria japonica. The sequence goes on along the minus strand of NC_081408.1, from coordinate 432,054,582 downwards.
GTTAGTCTCTTGGTCCAGGTTCTCAAATACCCTTTTCATTTCCTTGTCTCAGTTTGATATCTTCTTTCGCAACATTAGCTGGTTTGTTCTGTTTCTCTATTTGTGATATTGAGTTTAAGTATAGGTCACCATTCTCTTCTTTCTGGTTCAGATTTTGCTCGAAGTTGGTTTCCTTTGTATAGGGGTACCTTGTTGGCCCTTCCACTAGTTTTGAAAGCGGAGTCTTATGGGGTTAGGACCTTGGTTTCTTGCCAATTTTCTACTTTGGCTAAAAAGCTTTTGTTATTCTCACCTAGCGGTTTTATTTCCTTAATGGTTGTCATGTATGTGGTTCAGGCCCTCTCCTGCTTTACCTAATTATTTCTATTTACACAACCCCAATGGAAAGATTTACTATCATAAGAGGTTACATGAGAAGGTCTAGATATCTTATACCATCTTGCTCTATAGTTGCTTTGGGGACAAAGAAATTCAAGGAGGGCACCATTGTGTCTCCAAACAGAAGTTAAAAATAAAATGAACTCAAAAAAAGCATCTTGTATTACTTGCTTATGCACAATGCAATACTTGCAAAATTTAAGTCAGAATTGCATGGCATTATTAGTTAGCCTTTGAAACAAGACATGCTTTAGTAACACTTGTGTGGCCTCAATTAGTAAGTCTTTAGGATTCTCTCTTTCCTTTCTTCTAATCCCATTTCAAATTGACTATGAATCTTCCATAACAGTGTGTAGTGAACTCACTACATATTCCCCTTCAAGTTGTTTTTACCCTTTCTTGAGTGGCTTGATTGTATATTGGTAGCACAGGTGTTGATATGTTGGCATTGGTTTGTTGCTTCTTGCACATTGACAATCACCTTGATTTGATGGCCCATGGGATTCTTTCATGATTCAACATAGGATTGTGTTTCAAGGTCTGACAATTGTTCATCTCTAGATCCAACAGCTAGTAGGAGGTCATAGCGGAGTTGGTTCTATTTTATCTTTGGTGCATGGCATTGGTTAGTTAATTTAGTAATTGGGCCCACCTTTTTTATAACCTTGGTTGTGATGCTTCAAGAATGTACAAGTGAAATGTCCAATGTGATGGTTCTATTGGTTGATAGAATTCAAGATGAGATGAAAAGAAGGAATGTTAGGGTTCCTTGCTAGCCCTCTGATTGATGGTAATTTGATGTCTAGAATCAAGTTGGATGCACATAGTCAGTTACTTATTGAGGGCCATAGTCTAGTAGGCACCATTATGCTATAGCTACCTAATGCTCCTTTTGGGGTTCATGCTAGGTAACTTCGATGCTATAGAGGATTTATTTGGCTTGTTGGCAATGTTGTTGAGGCCCCAACAACTATTTTTTTTGATTTAGTGCACACAATAATTTATTTGGCTTGTTGTAGGACAACTGGGAATTTTGGAGGCACTTGATAGGTGGTGGAGATGGTCATGTGCATTGAATGGAGAATGTTTGAGTAATTTGTAGAAGAATAATTTGCACCCTTGGGATTAGTGAGATATAATTCAATCTTTTGACAGATATTATTTCAACTGCCCTTGGATTTTCCAACAATCCTTGCCTTCTTTCTCCCTTTTTTGTCTCTAGCTTTGTATAAATGTGGTCTGTGTACTTAGGTCTTTAGATGGAATTTCACACATTCATGCTTATAATTTGGCCTTATATGTAGAATTCTATCAATTTCCTTCTTTACTTGTTACATCTGGAATTTTATGCCTTGTATACGTGTCTAGGCACTAAGCCTTTTGTAGTACACAAAATTGAATCTTGATCAATACAAGCATAAAAATTGTGGTTGATCTCTAATTGTCTTGTCTCTATGACTTATGATGAGTTACAAATGAATGAATGTTTGTGTTACTTTCAAAGTGTTTGTATATTATTTGCCTATGGACTATTATTCTTGTGTCTATTTTATTCTAACGATTGGTAAATAGACCTTGATTGGTGCACCACCAATTTTATAGTAGGATTTCATTAATGTACCTCCCTCCATTCTCATCTTTTACGTGTGGTAGTTATAAATTATCGAAAATCCTACAAGGAGTTGGCCTTTGAACTTTAGATATTCTACAAGTTAAGACTCATGCTTGCAAAGTTTCCCATTGTTGTGCTCTTCATGTCGTGTGGCTATAAAGTGCTTATAGCTAATTACAATAGGTGGTTGTTAGTAATGATAGTTTTTGGCATGCTTGGTGTGACTTGAGTCTCACCTTAATTAGGAACACAATGAAGTCTTGATTGTTTGTCTATTGAAGCGTTCCTTATCTCTTAGTTACTCTATTGAGATTAGAACCTTGAGAGTATGACCCTAGAGCCTACCATTAGGTCTCTATCAAGAGCATCAATCCATACATTTTCATACAATCTCTTGTTTTTGGGTCAAGGAGACTGTGCACCTAATCCTTAATTCCAATCCTTGGCACAACTGGTCCAATCTCATGCCTATCATATTGATAAATCTAGCCATGGCACAACACCCTTTGCAAATCTTTCCTACTTGGAAAACTAGAGGTCCTTTAGTGCCAACAATACCCCCTATGGCATGGGATCCTGTTTCAAAGGTTGCATTAAGGTTTCTCCCACACTTCATGGCAGAAGAATAGGCAGGAAAAGGTGTGGTCAAAACATTTCCCACCTATTTTTTCCCTTCCTACAATTTCTGTTTTCTTGAGAGAAAGGTACCTATTGATCAAAGATTCAAAAGGTTCACCTTAGTTGAGAATGAAACTCTAGTCTAGATGATGCCAATCGAATAATTGAGCCAAAGCTTAGTAAAAACACAATTTCTTAAGGGAAGGGACCTTTGCCAATGTAAGGAAGAAGGTGATATCAGCTATCACCTTGGCCTAGTATATGATCCCTAGGTTCACCCTTGCACAAAATTAGTGAAGGCTTGTGCCCAAAGCCATGATGCCCAAACCAATGTATTTGTGGGAAACATGACCAGCTTATGTATCCAATTATTGATTATCACTAAGAAAATAAGGTAGATGTGTATTACTCAAGGAAGATATGTATCCTGAGCATTGACAACCTTAATATTTTTTGGAACAATAGTGTAAAGGATAAGTCCAATTTATTCTAGAAATAGGTTCAATGTGTTAAGGGATATAGACCTTAAAACTCCCCATCCCTTGTAATGGATTCAAAAGTGATGTAAGAAATGCTAGTAACATGCTAATTTCATCCAAGGCCAAGATGATGAAAAATTTATATATCCCTACCACATGGTAGTTGTTTGCAAAATGATGAAAGAGGTCAAGTGATCAATGCTTGTGTTTAGTTTTGTAGAGACAATAGAAAATAGAATATATGTTGAGCTTGCTAATTTTCACATCAAGAAGATTATTCCACACATTCCTACTTGTTCCACATGATTTTACATCAAAACTTGAGCCAACATCAGCATATGGTCCTCATCTCGAAGGTTGAAATCACCTAGGATGAGTTTATTTTAGTTACTACGTGGACCCAACCTTGTTGAGGCAATTCTCTTACTATGGGTTTGCTAATGATTTCATGGGCCTGACTATTGGGTATTTACAAGTGGCCTCTCTTTTGAGAATTTCTGAATAAGACAATAACAGGTTGAACAAACTCAACAAAGGCAATTAGTATTTTAGTCAAGATTGTACCGTGATTTGATTTTATGGTTTTATTGAATAGGTCTTCAACTTGCCTTAATATGTCACATGTAAGGTGTTTGCCTTGGAATATTTATGACAGTTAGATGCAATGGACTAGGGCTTTGGTGAAATTAAAAAGGCCTTCCATGTGCTGCATTATGCCATTATTGGGGTCACTTTGATGAAACTTAATATTGTGGATTTTTTTGGAGGATAGGATTTGTTACCTCTAGTTGGTGATGGTGGCAGCTAGATGGGTTGTGACCTAGAACAAAATTTTTTGATCACTTTGGAAAGCATTAGCAATGCAAAATCCAAAAAGTTTGAACACAAGAGTTACCCCAAATTGAGCCTCAAGGCATTTGAAGGAGGATGAACATTTGAATTTCATAGAGGCCAAGAGATCACTATAAAGCAACCAAAGCTCAAGTTAGAAGTCTTGGCGTACAAATCTTTTTATCAAAATTAATAGTGTTAGGTCTTTAGACAAAAATGCCGCTTAACTTTTGGAAAATGTTATTGCAAGATCAATGGATGACTAGTAAATAGATGCTTGGCAGAGGTTATGAATATGGATTTGCAATACCAAAATTCCTCCATTTGAATACAAACCTGATGTAGAATGTGTTATAGAATTAGATTCTATACCAAAATTCCTCCATTTGAATACAAACCTGATGTAGAATGTGTTATAGAATTAGATTCTATGGCTGAGAAAACTTTGATAATACCCAGCCTCAAGTTACCCCTTGGGGAGAAGTCGCCATGACAAACGTAGAAGAGATATTCTCACAGAAAGAGTAGGAATCCAAATAGGAGCTTCTAATGGCTTATCTAATAGCTTAGCAACTATAGGCAAGAAAGGGTTGTGAAAGTATTAAACCCCAAACCTAGGGTACCTAGAAGGATTAAAAAGTTCATATGTGCCAAACAATTTGAAAAAATGTCAACAATGGAAGGACAACTACTTGCCCCTACAGCTGGTGGACCAATATTTTGATGAGCTACATTGAACGTACTAAACTAAACTCAAACATCCTCCAAAGGTAAGAAATCAACTCAATAGCCAATTATAAGTGTCCAAGTGCCTCTTCTAAGAGAAAAACAAGAGTGTGAGGGAGCTGCATTGATTGTAAAGGCAAACTTAGACATCCTCTAGAGGCAAGAAATCAACTTAGTAGCCAACTATCAGTGCCTAGAGTGCCTCTTCCAAAAGAAAAGAAAGAGTGTTATCGGAGGGATGAGTAAAAGGAAAAAGACCCAAGGAGCACTTTAGTCGGAAGTAGATCTCCACCAACAGGTAGTGCTGCATCAATGTATAATCTCTTCCTTTGTTTCTCTTTCTCTTTTACATTCTTGCCTCCTCATCTTCTCTCACTAGGCCAACAAGATCTTTTCAAGGGATGCATTATCCTAGATTTACGATTGATCTAATTTCTTTTTCCTCAATATCAAGCCTTGCCCAATACTATTTTTTCTCAAGCCCCTATTACATCTTGCACTTAATAGGTGGCCTTCACCCAACAAATAACCCCAGGCCTATTTTTCACTCCAATTTCTTCTTTTCAACTTCTGATCATTCCCATCTAGGTCAATGGCTTTGTCACGTACCAATAGATGATGCAACAACTAGAATATGAGTCAAATGAATATGAGAAAAGAGACAAAGATATTGGTACGAAGCAATTGGTCACTATAAGACAAAGACCTGATATGATGCTCAACATTGTGCTATGTTCCTGTCTTGCATCACCCATAAGGTTATCAAACCAGTGGAACAAATGCAGCCTGCTAACTATTAGATCTATGGAATCAACATTAGAATGGAGCAAGCAAGAGAGGTTGATTAGGTAGAGCCAATGAAAGAAAGCACACTAATGGTTGGCACTAATTACCTAGAAATTGAATAGAGGTTAGATAAGGCTAAGGTGGATGTCACATAGATCATGTAGAGCTTCCATAACAGTAACACATAAGCAAATGATTTGGAGAAGGAGCTTATTATGATGCAGAAGATGGTCGTTGGCAAGGTATTTGAGGAAATGGTTGCTAAAGGAAAGGACAAGGAAAATGATTTAGAGACTAGGGCCATATTTGTAGAGGCTGTTGGACACAATGGATAACTGAGAGGGGGGTGAATCAATTATTTAATACTTTTTCTTCAACAAGAAGATACCGGTAGTATATAAAACAGACTAAGTGCTAACCGGTAGCTCAAACAGTGCAAACAAGGTGTGTGAAAGGACTCGCTAAAACATCAACATAACACATGCACAAGAATGCATCACACAACACCAGATATATACGAGGAAAACCCAATGTGGGAAAAACCTCAGTGAGAATAGCTACTGGAGATCTTCTGCTCCAATCCAACCTCGCAATAAATCTCTAATTAGAATATTTAGGGCACCAACCCAAGGAGCACCAACCCCTGATTTATGAGCACCAACTCAAAGGAGCACCAACCCCTGCACAATTTATAGGCTACAACCTAAAGGAGCTACAACCCTTGCACTAAGCTCCAACTTAGTGAAAACAATATAAAACTCAGTTATACAAATGAAATCACTGTCGCAAATGAAGTTTTGCAACCTTACAATATTCTCCTCTGTCGGTTTCAACCTTACCGGTCTGTATTCTCTCCACCCACTCTGCAACTTAACTTTGCTGATAACTTTTCTAAGTCCCCTCTCACAATGTCTTCCCTCTTTCAACTCACACTTGATCACTCTTAATCAGGCACAACTTATACCGGTTTGCCACCTCTGTGTTCAATGCACACTCCACCGGTTGTTCCTTACATCAGTTTACCCTGCTTCTCCTTATCGGTCTATTCTTCACTCATAAACACTTAAAGTGTTTATCTCTTCGGCTCTTAGACACCAATTTCACACTTGTCTTCACTATGTAGCAGCATCAATCACAGTCTCAAGTCATCATATTTAAACTTGAGCTTTCTCGCCAAGAATCAATTCAAACTTGGGGCGGTTAGGGTTTTCCTTCACCTGACAAAATCTGCCTGAGATCCGATCCAATCTGCCTTGGATCGATCACCTATACTCGAGGAATGTATCTGTAGGCATTTTCCATTATCCAATGCATATTTGCTAAAGATAGCAATCTCGTCCATGATTTTCTGCCTTGAAATCTGTCGACTCATTTACAGTCCAGTTGTTTCCTTCTCGAGGTCATCTTGCAGTCTGATTTCTTTGCTTCGATCCAGGCACCAACTACTCCTTGATCTTTCTTTGTCATTCTTTCTTCCTCGAGTCGCATCAGTCAGTTATCATCCCGTGATTTGTGGCTGTTTCATTAATGTTGACAGCTGTTTCAACAACCATGTCGATGGAAACTTCACTGACCTCTGCATTGCTTGCCACCTCAGCTCCACATGGCATCACATCGGTCATACGCTCAGCTCATCGACACAAGGTCGGTCTACACTTGAACAATCACCAAACTCATACTGGTACAAGCCCTTACCAGTGAGTCCTACTCCTCCTGCTAATCGGTGGTGCACACTACACCAGTAGCACATCTTCACCTTCGGTGGTTTGTGATCATTTTAACATTCTGCCTCTTCATCATAAACAAGCAGCCAACCTCTAGGCCGGTTTATGCTCTACCGGTTATCACTCAACATGCTAACACACACATGTATCACACCTCATACTGGTGAAGTCACTGATAGTCTCAATAACTACTTGTCTTCCACCATACCGGTTGACAAGCCTTCATGTTAATCTTCTCAATACCTTATTTGTCTTCACCATACCGGTTCACTCTTCTTTATACCAAATGACATACCTCTACTGGTAGCCTACTTGCAATACCGGCTGACATCAATGACAACTCAATGCCAACATAGGCAAAACTAAGAGAGATAAAGGCGAGTTCTGCCACCTTTAAGACCCAATTGCAGACAAAGAAGCAAAAAAATTCTACCATTAAGTTGTTCAGCATTGCTCTAAGAAACAAGGTTGGTGCTCTCAAAGAACAAGCTAATTCTCTAATTGCCAAAATGAGTGGCAAGCAAAAAGGAGATCACTTAGTGAAAAGATCAAGCAGAATTTGTGGCTTTGCCCATTTACTGACATCAAAACAGGATTGAAGAGTAGATGGATGATTTGAGGGTAGACCATCAGATAACCTAGGTTGTAGAGCTAGGAAATGAGGATGTAGAGGAGGAAGCCATTTCTTTAAAGATAAATATTAGTGAGTTGGAGGAACAAGTTGAAAAAACGAAGAAAGTGGATGAACAAAAGCAAAGGATGCAGGAATTATAGATATAGATTTAAGGTTTTAAATTTAGCAAAGATAACCTCAATGCCAACCTAGAATTTGCACAACAAAAGAAGTCAAAGATAACACTATTACTTAGCTCCATCAATAGATTAGTAAATTGAGGGAGGGGGAATAGGAGCTAAACAATCAAATTGGAGCTAAAACTAGAGCTACACAATCAACATCCTTGGAGCTAGTAAAAGAACTATGTAAGCATTGTTGGGAATCAGGATAATATCACTCAAGTAGGTGGTGGATTACAAATGCAATAGATTTTTTACATGTTGCATATGTCTAGGCTTAAGATTCCCCATCTAAGTTGGGTGGCATCACCACAATCTTGATGCTAATTCAGGCCACTGTTAAGAGATTCAAACAAAAATTCTTCTGGCTGAGGTCATCATGAGTGTAGCCAATATAGATAGGATGAATACGACACTTGGAGTAAAATGTTCAAGCCAAGGATATAGCTGCCCAATATTGCAAATATTAGATGTTTTCACTTTAGATGGTGACAAATGTGATGGAAACATTCATCAATTGGTACAACAAGGACTCATGTCATTGTTCAATGACTAGAAGGAAATTTCTTATATAAAGCTTCCTTAGATGATGAATCTGTATTCCAAGGTCCATCTTTCACGCCATTGGTTGAAGAGATAATACTGTCATTAAGCCCTTGGCTGAACTTGAAGTTCAAGTGTGAAACATTATAACCAAAGTGCATAATTTTTCTTATTACAATTTGTGAGTTGGAATACAGATTTGCCATTTGCAATATGTTGGAGATTCCTTCGGAGTAGGAATGGGGGCAAGCCGAAAGAGTCCTTTATTCCTTATGGTGTTTTCCCCTTTTATTATGGTAAATTTTGCAATTTTGTGATTTTGACTCTATGCCCAATGGATGTGAGTTTGTTACTTAGTGTTGATGTGTTTTTTATGCACATACGAACACAGAATAAAATACCAAGGTATCTTATCCTCTCTTGAACAAAATCACCGAGTATGCTATGATTGCGAGGAAGTTCATATGGCGATTCCAAGGTTTCTATGGTCAGTTCTTGACAAGTGGTTTGATGTGATAATGCTGGAATCACAAGGGGACTTACGTTGTACATGAATGCTCAATTTTATCATGGATTAGGATAGGTATGCCAATGACTTAGGATTTTGCACTAAAGCTCTTGACTTAATTCTAACAAGAATTTCTAAAAAAAAAGGGGCAAAAGGGGATAGGGTTCAGGAAATCTATTCTAAGCCTAGGAATGTAGGAAATGATGAACAAATTTAGTGGAATCAAACTAGGCAAGGTCTCACCATCAAGTCAAACAGATTTTGACATGAGCTTAGTGCAATCATCTAAGGTGTATTTCATAGATTTTCAAATTACTACCATCAAACATTGAGACCATCCAAGTTGATGCATAACAATGGACGTATAATAATTGAAGTTAAGCTTGCATAAATTTCCAGTTGACCACGCATGGTGCACTTACAATCAACAAGAGGCTAGTGGTATGGATTAATAGATTCCACACAAATATACTCGACAATTCTTTCATTCAATCTAACAAACATTGAAAGTAAATTCTTATCTAAAATTCTAATCTAACCTGGAGGAATTGAGAACCTTGAATGCAAGACAACACAAAAACAAAATCACCATCAAGTTGAACAATGATTTATATTCAAAAGTTGCAGCTTATACCAACAATTCTACAAAATCTCTCGCTTACAAATGAGAGGCAATGGGGTTTATATAGAGCCTCAAAAGAAATGAATGGCTCAGATTGATTCAAGATCAATGACCAAGATTACAAGATAAAACCCTAATTAGGGTTTGTTACAACCACCATTACATTGGCCAATGAGAAACGAGGGTAAGTAAGATAAATGATATTTGATGTAGCGCCATGTGTCACCTATTCCCTCCTTGAATGAATGTTGACTTGGCACCCTTTGATTGGATGAATGGTGACTAGGATGCCACCTCAGCTTGCCTTATACACTTAATCAATTTGCCTTGAACATTCTTCATGATATTTGGAATTCTTTGTGATACTTTGCATTCCATCCTTATGTTAAGGAATTCCTCGTGAACTATTTCCTCCTTATGTTTGGAAATATTCTCGATCTTGGAATCTTGAAATATTTCCTTCCTTGGTGCTCTTTGATATTGAAATTCCTTGATGTAGTTCCAGATTTCATAATGTGAAATCCTTTTGCACTCGTCTTGAACTTGCTTTCCTTCATTTGTTCACCATCAAGGTGAATTCTTCTTCATGATTGATCTAGTCCTCATCTTCACCTTCTGGAATCTCTATCCTGAATTCCTCATCCAATCTTTAAAGTATTGATCTCCGCATTGCATGCATCCTCCTTCACCTCAAGCCTTGATCATCATGCTTCCTTTCCTCGTAACAATCCTACAAAATAAACAAGCATTGAATCAAACACCCACATGATAAACTTGATTTCAACCTTGGTGGGAAATCCATCCACATAGGGACGGTTTAGTCCTTAGAACCATCCGCATTATCCTTGTCCATTCTTTCACTTGGTGGAAATTTGATGTCTATCTGGACAACTTTGATATTGATTTCATCTGAATTAATTTGTCCCTTCCTCGTAATTTTGTGTTCAAGTGGAAACCTGACCCCCATCCGAACTCATTGTCCTTGAAAATTTTGTGTTGATTTCATCATCATTTGGAGTGGAAATCCGGACACCATCAGGACTTTGTTCCTGACATTTGTCCCAACTTGTGATAGGTAATCTTTGAAAATTGTAGCACCGATTCTAGAAAATATGAAGGTCCGGATTGAATTCTGGAAAATTCTCCTCAAGAAAACCTGGTTTTTAGACTTAGGATAAGTTTGATTGCAATAAATAAGTCTGAAGACACCCTTGTAAACTCAGAAAATGGCATGATTTGGTGCCCAAAAATGAATGTCCAGGTCTAAAAACACTCTGAAAATGGTGTATTGAAGTCTGATTTTCTGATTCTCAAGTCTGAATACACCCTCTGAAAGTCTGAAAATGGCTCCAAAAAGTCTGAAGACACACTGAAAATTATGAATATCAATGGCTAGAAGTGGTCACAACCATGTCACATGCTTGCATTTGAATTATTTTGACCTTCAAAACTCAGAAATGGTCACATCTGGGCACAACGATGTGGCTAGGAACGAAGTTCCAGTCTGAAGACAACCTGGTATACTCAGAAAAATATCAAAAATGGTGCCCGAAAGTATACCACAATTCTGAAAATGCTTGGAAAAAGGTGTGGAAAATTCTGATTTTTAGTTCTTAATGTTTGAAGACACCCTTCCAAGGTCCAACAATGGCTGCCCAATGTCTAAAGACAACCTGCAACTTCAATAAATTAGTCATTTAAACTTGTCGCAGTCATAGGAAACACTTGTATTTGATGGATTTCACCTTCCCAAAGTGAAGTTTGTCAAATTTGGGCACGAACAAAAGGCTGGTAAAAAATATCCAAGTCTGAAGACAAATCTGAAAGTGATGTTTCAGACTTAGATCAGCAATGGAAGGTCCAGAAAATGCTCCCAAAACTCACCCAAAATGATGCACAATGAAAATCGCCCAAGTGTGGAGGTAGCTGGAAATGAAAAATTAGTCTGAAGACACCTGCTACTATGGAGTTTCAGACTGTAACAACAATGGTGTACCTCAGAAAATGCCTCCAAATCACTCCAAAATGGCTTCCCAATGAAATCGCTTAAGTGTGTGATGGCTGGGGGTGAAAAGTTAAATCTGGAAATGAAGGTTCCAGCCAACAATGGTGTCCAAATCACTCCCAGCAATGGCGTCAAACTCTGATCTGAGTGTAATGGCAGCCTCACAGCAACAATGGAGCTCAAGAGAATCACAAAAATCACCCAAAATGAAGGGCCATCTGCCTCACAAACAAAATCGTAGCCCTTTAAATCATGGCGCCCTCTCCCAAAATCACTATATGTGGCTTAATCAGCCATTAAACATGCTGTAGCTCCTTTCCAATGGTGGCGCCCAGGTCTGATTGGGCAAACAAACTCTTTAATCTACAACTTAGCTTCCAAAAATGGTGTCCAATGGACACTTGGGCAAAAATCGCCCCATTGGGACCTTCAATCTGCCTTCAATCAGCCACTTAGCCATCACCATTAGCACTTATAATAATATCTTAATGCTGGTTGGGTCCTTTTATTCTTGTTCTCTCCTTGAAACTTCACCACACAAGCAATGTGGGATAAAAACTTGCTTGGAAAAATCGATTTGCATTAGGAAAATAATTAATTATTAAATGATCATTGCAAATCATTAAATAATTGTTTTTATTTTTTAAATAATTGTCAACTCTTATAAAAACAATTAATTTCGGGTCAATTTATTTAAAATATTTTAAAATTTAGATCAAAATTGATCCTTGGGAAATCGCCCCATGTTGGGATAAAAATCCCAATGAAAACTTATTAAAAATCATTGAAAATGTCTTTGGGGGAAAATCGACTCATCTGGACTTAAAAATCTTCAATTTGCACTTGGTGGAAATTCGCACCAAGTTTGGAATCACTATCCGCACTAAAATCCACAAAAAGTCATCATGAAAAGCTCTAGTGGAAAATCGATTGTCATCAGGAATCCTCACTTAAGTCATCCGCAACTTTATCCACACTCCCTAGGGGTAATTTGAAGGTAGTCAGGAAAATTCCCAACACTTAGACAAAATTTAATCATCCTGGTGGAAAATCGTCCCTTTTTTGGATTTTGAATGGGGGAAAAAATAGGGCATGTTTGGATTCCAAGGGAAATTCATGTCTAGTCTGGATTTTGAGTGAGGAAAATCATGGGTAATCAGGAATATGAGGGGAAAAGCACCTCTAGTCTAGAATTTTGACATTTTGACCCTTAGAATATGGATTTTCATCAGGAATATGATGATTTTTCCACTCCACTAGGAAACTTCAAAACTTAATAAAACTCATCTGGACACTTAGAATTTTCAATAAAACGCGTCAGGACTTGGGCAAATTTATCAAAATTTGAGCGAAAAAATAGGAATTCCATCAGGATAAAGTGCAAATTCCACTTGAATAACTTCTTGGGAGTGAGAAAACAACTCCTAAGGGTCCTAAAACACCTAGGCACCTAAAAATCACTGACAAGGATGTTGAAAAACACGTTTACGCTCAAAAGGTCTACACTTAGACGCATTTACACTCAAACATCAAGGTAAAATTAAAACTCAACATTTAGCAAGAATAAATCAAAACCCTAAGGCAACCCCTAGACTTAGGCAAAACTCAAGATCACTCTAACATTTTGACATTTTAAACACATGATCCTATTCAAAATTCAAAAACCCTCTCATAAGCAAAGGAAAACACTAGGAAATTAGGCAAAACTCCTACTCTAAAAAGCGAAAAGTGGGAGTCCCCATTTGCAATGGGGCGATGTGTGAAGACGTCACAACACTTAGTTTAGTTAGAAATTTCAATGAGAGCCACTAAAACTATAGTCTACATGTTCCCATTGGGTCATTTTTGCCTTTTCTTCTATAGCTTGATTTTTTGTATGTTGGTAGCACATGCGGTGGTTTGTTGACATTGATTTGTTGCTTCGTGTGTGCTATTGATCTCCTTGATATGAGCATTTGTGGGATTCTTTCATGATCTAGAATATGATTTTGTTTCAATGTCTGCCAATAGTTTGTCTCTAGATTTAGTGGTTGGTGGGAGGTCAGAATGGAGTTGGTTCTATATTTATCCTCTGCACCTACCATTGATTAGTTTATTTAGTAATGTGGCCCACTTTTTTTATAACCTTGGCCACGATGTTTCAATAGTGTTCAAGTGACATGCCTAACATGGAAATTCCATTGGTTTGTGGAAGCTTGCAGGAGATGAAAGGAAAAAACATTTGTGTTCCTTGTTAGCCCTTTGATTGATGGTAATCTGTAGTCTAGAATCAAGGTGGATACACATCAGCAGTTACCTACCAAAGGCAATATTTCAGTAGGTGCCATTATGATGCAACTATCCGATGCTCCTTTCAGGGTTCTTGCCAGTTAACTTTGATGCTAGAGAGGATTCAATTGAATTTGGTGACACAGTTTAGGCCTCAACTACCATTCTTCGTGATTTAGCACACACTAGCATTTCTTTGGCTTGTTGTAGGACAACTGACAATCTCAGAGGCACTTATTAGGCAGTTGAGATGGCCATGTGCATTGAATAGAGAATGTTTGACACCCTTGAGATTTGTGGGATAGAATCCGATCTTCTGAAAAATATCAATTCAACTACCCATGGCTTTTCCAAACATCCTTGCCTTCTTTCTCCCTTTTTCCTCTCCAGCTTGTATACATTGGGGCCACATAGTTAGGGCTCTAGATGGAAGTTTGCACATTCATGCTTATGATCTGGCTTTATATGTAGTTTTATCAATTTTCTTCTTTACTTGTGAGGTCTAGGAAGCCAAGCTTTGAATATGTGTCCAAACTTGAAGGCTTTTGCTGTATGCAGAATTAAATCTTGATGAATAAGAGCATAGAAATCGTGGCTGATCTCTGCTTGTCTGGTCTTTATGAGTTATGAATGAAGGCCTGCGTTACTCTCAAAGTGTTTATAATATTATATATTATTTGTCAGTGGACTATTATCTATATGTCTATTTTATTCCACCAATCAGTAAAGAGGCCTTGATTTATCACACCTCCACCCTTAGAATAGGATTTCATTATTGTATCTTTCTCCATTTCCTCTCATTTTGAGTATGCTAGTGAGAATTTGTTGAAAATTCTACAAGGAAGCTGCCTCTCAACTCAGGAGGTTGTTTTCCAAGCTAAGTCTCATGTTTGTAGAGTTTCCCATTGTTGTACTTGTTGGTGTATTTTTTATCATCTACCAAACATTAGAATAAGATACCCATGGTATTCTATCCTCTCTTGAAAAATCACTGCTGATTCCAAGGTCTATATGTGCGAACAAGCGACTTTAGTGGGATAGCTACTTGGGTAGTGTATGCTGAAAATCTCAAGGGGGACTTACGTTTATGAATGTCTTTTAAGCTTCTGGACTTAGATAGATTTATCAGTTTCAGGCTCTCTCTTTTTTTTTGGACTTTCCGGGATTTAGACTTTCAAAAAGGGAAAAAGGGATAGGGTTTTAAGAAAGCTGATCTAAACCTACAAATTCTGGAGACGGTATTAACTAGGTGTTCTCGGGAAATTGCACTTTGCTTCGCCACACTAAGGACAACTACACAAAGCGGGTGCAATCTTCAACGGGTTGTGCTTATGATCGAAATGTTGGCATACACAGGGGATAGGCTTAGACTAACTTTGCACAATGAAATGAAAATCATACATTCACCAAAAGTATGAGCAGAGATACATCGTTAATTAATACTTATCAAATCCTTCATTCAATTCTAGCAACATGAAAGCAAATCTAAATTAACTTTAACTAATGTGTTGAGGAAATTGAAACCATGCTAATCACTCAAACAACAGAGATTACAAATCCTTAAGAGAAAGCGCACATGCAATATATTATTTGAAAAAATGACCTTCACGCAACAATATATCAAAAACCTCACTCTCCAAATGAGAGGAGGTAGCCTTATATAGTTTTTAGAAAATAATGAACGATCGAGATCAAACAGTGATCAAGGGCCCAGATTGAAAGTTATAAACTCTAATTAGGGTTTCTCAAAACTCTATTAGTCAGAACAGACAAAAGAGTGACATGTGGCATAGCTGCTATTGTCACTGAGGTGAGTGTCCAGTTTCCCTTTTTGCAGATTCAATGTATCTGGACACGATGAGCCGAAACTCTTCCATAGTTACACTTGGCAGGTTACTAATCTGGAAGTCGACGATGTCCACATCATCAGTACACCTGGCGAGGATGCCTTCCCACTCAACTGCCTGGACAAGAAAGTTCTCGTCAATGAGGAGAAAATTCGTGATCCTTGAGAGATCGCCCTTATCAATCATCCCCGAGTCTTTGAAAATCTTTGAAAAAGATCGTTTGAATTCTGGCTCTCAGGTTCTCTGTCTGCAGGTGTTTTTCTCGTATACCCTCTTTTTGCCAAATTTCTGATGCCACACGAAACACCTTACTTAAAATCTCTCTGACACTTTCCTCCGTCGCAAAACACTTAGTTTTAGATTTCTTCAGGACTTTAATCTTGGTGACCAAAGCATAATACCAAGTGTTAAAATCATACCTATCCCCAGCCTGGATGACACCTGCATCTACCAAGCTTTGCTTTGACAGACCTTGGATAACCCTCAATTGTGGAAGTATTTCATCTTGGATTTCTTCAATATCTTCCCAGTTTGCGGCTAAGTCTTGAATTCTGCTCACCAATGAAGAAGCCGACTCATGTGCTGATACCAGTGTTCCACGGGCGTTGGGGACGGGGGGACGGGGGGGACGCGTTTCCGGGATGGGGGGACCAAGGGCCTAAATTTGGGGACGGCGAGGGGACGGCGGGGGGATGGCGGTGGGGGGGGTGGCGGGGTGGTGGTGCTCATATATATACATATAGTACTTGAAAAACTAGTTTTGAAAAGATCTATAACAGTATAACAGTATAAGAATTAGATTTCAAATGAAACTATAGGAAATACCAAGATTACTTAGATTAGTAATACTAATTGCTAAATGCTAAATAAAATTTGACAAATGAAATTGTCAAATTGGAGATTTCTCATTTCTATCATATGAATATCGAAAAAGGAAAACGAAAATACGAATATCTGATGCCATTGCAAAGTCTATAATAATAAAGATGATTACATGATTCATCATTACAATGAGTAGCCAAATACAAATACGTGTAGCAATAGCATTACAAAAGAGACTAGAGTCAAAGACAAAATGACAAAACTCAAAATGTAGCTAATGGAGGCCTCTAATCATCTACGAACTCCTCCTCACTGGAACTGCTGGACTCTTGAAGATCAAGGTCCCTCAAGCTCACACCAACTAGCCCTATATCTGAAGTGGTAGGATCATCCTCATCAATCTGTGAAGGCTCCTCTGGCTCTACATCCCATCGTGCCGCTGGACTCTCCTTGTACACAAGTGGCTTGCAGTCTATGAGACGCAAAGCACTGTGTACAGCCACAAGCTTCTCTGCTCTCTTAGAGGTAAGTCTATTCCTCTTAAGAGAGTGGATGAAGCTATATGTAGACTAGTTCCTCTCAGCAGCTGAAGAACTGGAAACCTGGGATAGCAGACGGATGGCTAGAGTGGTGGTCAAAGATTTCGGGCCATGACAAGTCCACCACAAAAGTGGGTCCTCCTGTGCCATAGTGTCTATATCCATCTTTGCCGCATCTGAATAACCTCTAAGAGTGGCAAATCTTCCCCACTCAGTGCGCATTGTGCCGGCATCTCTAGAATCAAACATCTTCTCTACGCACCTAAAGAAACCCGCCTTCACCTCATCATCCTGAATCGGTGTCATTCTACCCGGTCTAGCCTTGTACCACTTAGGATTCAAGGCAAAGGCAGCCATATGCAAAGGAGTGTTCAACTTGTCCCATCTACTCTGAATGATAGGCCGGATTTGCTCATTGTAGAATGCTAGAGAGGGGTGCTTCACTCGCACAGCAGCCCTCATCTGGTCAAGCATAGAGTCAATGCACTCATACACCTCTCCAAGGTTAGGTGCATCCTGTTGATGTGTATTTTGTACACAATCATACACAGAATAAAATACCGACAGGCATCTTATCCTCTCTTGAGAAAATAGTCTGTAACTGCTGAAGATCTGCAAAAAGGATCAGTTAGATGGACTCCAAGGTTCTTTTAGTGGGGTCTCCACGTGTGGACAAGCTTTTTAGTGGTATGATGTGATTTGCTGTTTCCTTCAAGGCGTCTTACGGATTCAAAGGCTCGAAGATTTTACTAATCTAAAAGGAACTTTCAAAAAATGGCAAAAGGACAGGGTTTAAGTAAGTCTAATCTAGCCTAACCCTATGAACGACTTAGCATGAATGAGATTTGGCAAGACTCAACCAACTTCAATTTTGCCATAAGATAACAACTCAATTGAAATTAGTGCGATCTTCTAAGGTAATAATGGTATTCAATGCATCAAAGACCAAGGACACTGCTACGAAGGTACATATCCAAGACACAATGATAATCGAAGATTAAGGACTTAAAGTGTTCTCCAGTCGACCACGCAAGGCGTTCCTACAATCAGCAAGAAGCTAGTGGTTTGGATTGCGAATCTCACCAAATATCAAATCTCACACTTAGTCTTTCAAATTAACAAACTACTTTGATTGAGCGTGATTCAAGTACATCCAACAACCATGAAGATAACTCAAGAAACTTGCAACAAAACACCATAACTTCAATATTTTATTGATTTCCAAGTCATCATATTCAACAATTGCTTGAATTTCTCTCTTCAAGACTCAATCTTGCTACAAAATAAAATTGCTTACAACTCTAATCTCTCTATTTCACTCTTATCTGACTATTCGACTATTAACTATTTTTCTATTACCAAATGAAATGAAAAATGGGGGTATAAATAGCATCCCCAGTTACAATGAAAGGTCCAGATTGAAAGTAAATCAATGGATAAGATCATGACACCTAAACCCTAATTAGGGTTTGTTACAAATGACCTCCTTTTTACTGAACAATATTAAATACATAGCCAAATATTAAATTTGGCACAAAAATCTAGGAGGTATCAACCAATGAAAAACAAGATGTCATGTCATCTGTAACAACCTTTCATCTAGAATCTTATTCCCTTTCCAATTCTCTTTCTTAGCATATGCAATGAATTTTGTCACGATTCCTTCGATTTCTGTGCTTGGAATCTCGGGAAGATTCTTGATACTCTCTTCTAAGTGGATAACCTGATCAAATGCATCTAGAAGAGCTGTGTCCCAAGTAGGTTCAAGTTCCTTTGTTCTATCAATCAGGAGCATGGTGGCATACATCTGATCATACTGCTCATCTGTAACATCTGCGTCCTTGCGAAAGATGATCTTGATTCTATCCTCAAATTCTTGTAAATCCACATCTGTCTCGACCTCGATCCTTCTGCCAAGAATGGTACGAAGTACCTCAAATACTCTGTCCTGGATCGGATTGATCACCTCCTCAACTTGACCACATCTAACACTGATGTCCTCAAAGAGAACACTCTTTATATGGAGTAAGGTTGACCACTGAAACAAACTGTGAGAATCACCTTCTAAGATCCTCTCTTGTGCTAAAATTCTTCTGGATGTGTGTCTTATAACTTTCAAGACAGGGATGACAACGTCTTTGGTATGGGCAAACGCAGCTACTGTTGCCATCAATCTGTGAATAATCTCAAGAACTTGGATAGCCTGATGGGTGATCTTCGACATCCTTGTAACAAACTCTATGGCCACCGTGTGAGATCTATCCATCCAACCACATGTACGCTGGACCAGGTTCCTGAATCTTTCTGCTTCATTGATTGATTGAAGGGGCAATGCCTGCAATGGTGATCTAACTGGATCCTGACGTCCCAAAGGTTCATTAATGTGACTGAAATACGTCCTCCATGCACCTCTCTCTCTCTCAAGCTTTCTATTCTTTTCCACTTCTTCTCTAAGCTTGTCCTTCAATGCCTCAAATGTGTCGGTGGCATCATCTAAAGTCTGCTCTGCTGTGGATGGTCCTAACTCAATAGTCTGTATATGATAGTCTTCTGCTAGGATCTCACCCTCATATTTGTCTGCTGCCGGCGTAGCTATCTGCAGTTTTCTAGATCCAGTCTCATCTCGAATCATCTTGGACATCTTTGTAGCCTTCTTCTTCTCTGTTGTCATATGTGAACGTCCCACGAGGCTCTCTAAATCAATTGCACTGTCCTCGTCCTCAATTACGATCACCTTAGTCAATCTTTCCTTCAACCAATCTGGGATATTTGATCTTGTCTCTTGAACTTGAATTTCTTTATGTACTATTTCTTCTTGTCTGGGAGGAGATGTTACTTCATTATCATTATCTAAATCATAGTCTTGGAGAGATCCATCGGATGAAACATGCTGCACCTGTCCTTCCTCCTGTCTATCATTCTGTACCATCGATTCCATGCATTCTTCCACTCGAACTGTTCTATCTTCTGGTCTGGAAGAAGTACCTGGTGTTTGATCTTTGTTGGCACCTTGCTTTTTCTTGGAAGACTCTTTCTTTTCTGATCTTTCCTTTCTCTTCGAACCTCTCGAATGGAGATTGCCCTCACTGGCACATCGAAGGTTACCTTCACCTGAATTCCTAGGATTAGGATTGCCTTCACTAACACTGGCTCCACCTTCGGCTGGCTTTTCTTCCAAAGTAAAAGACATAGCTATGCCTTGTTCTCTCAACTTCTGATGCTGAACGTCTACCCATCTGCGAGTACAAGACAAGACTGGTGCCATCAAATCATCTAAATCCACGGCCTCGGGCTCATTCCAATTCAAACTTATTGTTTTGCTTTCTCTATCATATGAAGATTGGATGTGCCTGCCGTTGTCCTGAGCTTGGTCGGCTACTCTGTAAATCTTACATTTCCTGATGAAATCCAAAGGCAATCTAGAATGTATCTTTCGTTTCACTTCGAGATCATCTAGGAGATTCATCATAAAATCTTCAATTTGGTACTCATGTCTAAATCTTCTACCGACCGTCTCCTCTAAATGTCCATGTGGATCAAAACTATTCCTCCAAGCAAAAGATGAAAAAGGATACAAGGCTAACTCCTTCTCTGCGTCATCCATGGCTAAGACATTAGGACATACCTCAACTGAATTACCCAAAATAATAGGTACCTGAACTCCATTCTGATGTCTGTGTCTGAATGCCTTCACATATGCTGCCAACTGCCTTGTTATTTCAAGTAACACAATTCTATCTGTTGGGTACCTCGGCAACATGTATGGAGGTAAAGGACATCCATGCACTCTAATGTAAGTGAACTTGGGAAACTGAATGAACCAAGCACCGTACCTCTTGATTAACTCCTGGGCATCCTGAGATAATCTGTTGTGAATCCCTCCTTGCAACGTCCTTGTGATGTTCATCGTGAAAGTATCATTGATTAACTTGTAGTTCTTCCCTGGTGGATGATGCAAGTAGGTATAGGATTCACAAACTCTGACCTCGCCAGGTCCTCTTCCAATCACTCCCCTGTGAGGTAGTCCTGCGTACTCAACGCTCCTGATTAAGGCATAGATGACGTATGAACTCATGTGGAAGGACTTAGTAGCCCTGAGTCTTCTCAACTGTACGTCCAAGCAATGGCTAATTATCCTAGCCCAATGTATTGTACCCTTTCCTTGAACAATCACCTGGATGAAGTAAAACATCCATTTCTCAAAATAGAAGGCATGAGGTGCTCCTGTAACTCTGTTGAGCATGGTAATCAAATCTCTGTACTCCTCTTGGAAATCGATCCTGTGTGGTGTGTTCGGTACTTTGCTCAGACGGGGACGACTCTTGAGTAGCCAGTTCTTGTTGATTATGCTTAGGCAAGCATGTGGATCATCATCGTACACTGATCTGGCTCCTTCAATGCTCTTGTATATCATGTCCCTGTGCTCTGGAAGATGGAAGGCTTCACTTATGGCTTCCTCTGAAAGGTACGCCAAAGTGTTTCCCTCATTGGACACAATTGTCCTGGACTGCGGATTGTAATGACGGGCACACTCGATCATCAACTCGTGGCACTGAATAGCTGGAGGAAAACCGGCCGCCTTGATGATGCCACTCTCTATTATTCTCCGGGCGACATGTGATGGCTTGCCGATGTAAGGGACCTCTCGAAACTTCTTTGTGCTAAAGTTCCCCAAGTTTGTATCTCCAATGTTGCTCCACTTGGACACGATCTTGGTCTCCAGTTCTTCGGTCTTCTGATCTTCTTTCATGAGAGCCGAGCGACTGGTGGATGCTCCCGCCTTTGGGGTCGCCATACCTACACAACATTTCATTATAAGAAATAGATTTTGCAATAAATAACGTAAATAAGAGAGATAAATTTTAGGAAACCTCATGATAAGTCTCTAGAGTTATCATTTCCTAAAATACAACGATTGAACCAAGAGATATCACAACTCAAAATTTCAAAATTTGAAATATGACGATGAATGAATAAAGCAATAACAATTAAATCGCCATACCTCGATAGAGAGCTAACTCTAGAATGCAAAAACAAAATTTGCCTAGGCAAAATTGAGGTATAAAGTAATCTTCAATATGATCTCCTCAAAATTGACTTCGCCACCTCTGGAGAGAACGTGATCTTCAATTATCGCCTTGGATGTGGTCTCAAATGGATCTTCAAATTCGCCTTGGTGTGGTCTCCAAGTCCTTAGCAAATTCGCCTCAATGTATCCTCAAGTTCGCGCTTGGTGTGGTCTTCAAATTCGTACTTTATACTTGATGATATTAGCGCCACCTTTGGTTTGAAATCGCACCACCTTTGATAACTAAGCGCGCCACCCTTGGATGAATGAAACTCGCACCACCTTTGAACACACCTCGCACTATATTCGCTTCTCCTTGATTCGCATGAAGAAAGGTAAAAATAATGTAGAAATGATAGTTTTTACCCCCCTTATATAGCGCGTTCATCCTTCACCCCTTAGGCCGACTTGATAAAAATAAAACCATTTTTTAAATGATTTGCAATGAAATGACAAGGCCGACTTGCCTAATTGAGCGCTCAAATCGATTTTTTATTAATTAAATAATTAATTATTAATGCCTTGCGTTTTTTAAATTTGCAAATTTCGATTCTAATAAAGGCAAAATAATTAATAAATGTTTAACGCCATATTAAATGCCAATTTAAATAGGATTTTCAATTTTTAAATCGATTTAGCATTCAAGGAAATTTGAATTGTTTAATTTGGCGCCAAAAATATGAAAATAAAGGGACGTACCTCATCGCTCTGGTCCCTTGGAGAGGGACAGGAGCGATCCATGATTTTGGTCTTGATTCTTGCGTTTTCAACGTTCAACTCCTTCATTTCCACGTCCCAAATCGATCATCTGGTGGTCCTTCGAATTTGAATTTCTTTCTTGTGCGAGCAAGTGCATCTTATGACCATTATCGCCCTGGTCCCTTGGAGAGGGACAGGAGCGATCTCCATGTTTTTGCTTGAAATTCTCCATTTTGATATGATCCTTTCCTTGTATCATCTTCCAGATGCCATTTAAAACCCTGTGCGTCCTTGTCTTAACGTGATTTTCAAAGAATATCATGTGTTTTGCCTAACATCGCCCTTGTCCCTTGGAGAGGGACAGGAGCGATCTCCATGTCTTCACGTTCATCTTGTATCTTTTGACCTTCGAACTTCCATTGTAAGGCGAATAACGTCTATGCTCATTCCTTTCGCGCTTATTCCATTTGTCTTCATTATGTGTTTGGACGTATTAAAGGGACCATCGCCCTTGTCCCTTGGAGAGGGACAGGAGCGATCCACGATTTTTCCTTGACCTTGGCGACTTTAAACTTCGATCTCCTTTGCAACGTCTTCCCAACGATGTCCCTTACCTTGCTTATCCTCGCCTGACTTTGACCTATGCGTGCTTTTGATGATATCGCCTTGGTCCTTGTCCAAAGGACAGGAGCGATGTGAGGCCTTTACATTATTTGGCGATGTTTGGACGTTCAAAACCCTTGCGAATTATCTTCAAACGATGCCTTGGACCATATGCAATCTTAGGACGTCTTGACTTAGCTTGATCTTGAAGCAAAACAAGGAATCCAAAGCAAATCGCCCTGGTCCCTTGGAGAGGGACAGGAGCGATATGGTCTCCATGCTCAAAATGGTGATCATTTTACGTTCAAAAACTCTTGTATATCATCTTTTATCACAGCATGGACCCCATAAAACATTGCAACGTATTGTCCTTACGTAAATTTTGCATGAAATGGCCAATACATCTAACATCGCCCTGGTCCCTTCCTGAGGGACAGGAGCGAAGTTCAACATTGTGAGCTTGTTCTTGTTTTACCAACTTGCAATTATCTTCAATGCGTGTAATGACGTCCATTCGATCCTCTTGGTAACTTAACACTTACTTGTCTTTTGAAATCGATGCCTTAATGGAAATATCGCTCTGGTCCCTTCCCATGGGACAAGAGCGATCTATGCTATATGGTGTCAATTTCTTCATTTTAACGTCCCTTGAGTGTTTGCGCATGATGAAGATGCCTTGAAATGTCCCTCGCCACCTTGTCTTGACTTGTGTCGACCTTGAACCTTGGAGGAACGACCTTGAACTTGCGTAGAGAGTATTATCATCATTGTATCGCCCTGGTCCCTTGGAGAGGGACAGGAGCGATCCTCCCCTTGTGGCCTTCATCTCACTTTGCCAGGTTCCAAGTTTATATTCAACGGACTCGTCCTTCTTCACTCTATTCGTCCATGCCTCGACATCATTTGTAACTTTGCAAGAAAAGCAATTATATCAAAAATCGCTCTGGTCCCTTCCTGAGGGACAGGAGCGAACTAGGCATTTAACACTGGTATGGACGTCCCAAAAATCTTCAATTTATATTCAATGCGTTCATCTCATGTTTTCCCTTGTTTTTGAACGTAAACTTGCCTTGAACTTTGTCTGGATTTTGCAAAATGAAGGAAATCGCTCTGGTCCCTGGGAGAGGGACGAGAGCTACAAGGTACCTCGCCCTGGTCCCTTGGAGAGGGACAGGAGCGATTTGGTCAATATAGGTCATTCTCCTTCGTTTTTGCATCTCAAATTATATTCATTTGGCAAAGTATCTTCCTTCGGACCCTTTCAAATTGTTAAGTTTTCAAAATCTTGCAAGGACAAGACGAAATTTAAATTGTAGCTCCGGTCCTTCACTGAGGGACAGGAGCGATTTTCCTCCTGGAGGCATTTCTGTGCTCATAAAAATCTTCAATTTATATTCAATAGAAAGATCTCGTCGTTCTCCATCACTTCAAACGTAAAATTTGTCTGGACTCTGCAAGGATGATGAGATATTTGAAAATGAGCTCCCGTCCTTCACTGAGGGACAGGAGCGATTTTGCTCCTACAGGCCAAAATAACAAGATTTTTCACATTTTAACACTTCACGAGGCGAAAATAAATCAATTCCAATGCCCAGGATCAAAATTCAAAAAAGTCAAAATTTGGTCAAAATATTCAATCAGACAAAAATTCACATTGGCGGTCAACACTTAGACAAATTTAAGCTCTGCATGAACATTCCAATTGAAAATTAGACCATTTTGGCTAAGTCATTGCATTCAAAATTTGCATTCTAGAAAAGAAGCTCAAAAGCTCTCAAAAATGACTGGATTTTGGCTTGAAAAGGCAAAATTTAAAACCCTAAGGCTTGGCCCTAAATCCAGACGACCAACTAACTAACAAAACCCTAAAAACGAAAGCGAAAACGAGCGAAAAACAAGCAAAAAGAGGGGGTCCCCATTTGCAATGGGGCGATGTGTGAAATGGTCACAACACATCCCCATCCCCATATCCGATCACCTGGAATACTGGAGAAATGATGGAGACAATGGATTTCGCATCAATCCAAAACACATCACTCTTCACTATCTCCTTCACCCTTCTCCCTTGCTCTGTCTTGGCCTCAGCCCACCTATTCCACTCATTAGTCATAACCATGAGTTGCAATGCCTCTTGCAACTCAATCATTCTCTCCAAGAGAATGAAATAGGATGCATATCTAGTCTCAACTAGTTTCAAGAACTCCTTCTCCGCGAAGGTCCTGAAGAGTGCATGTGAAGTGTGGTGGTTGCAGATAAACATCTGCACATCTCTCGCATCGGTGACCACTCCTCTAATCCAGTCAATCTTCCCCATGTCCTTGAGTGCATTGTTCATGGCATGCACACAACATGGGGTCCACCAAATGTGTCTATAGGCTGCCTCAACGAGTCTCCCTGCTGCTCTACACACATAGTGTA
This sequence comes from Cryptomeria japonica, assembly GCF_030272615.1. Taxonomy (NCBI): domain Eukaryota; kingdom Viridiplantae; phylum Streptophyta; class Pinopsida; order Cupressales; family Cupressaceae; genus Cryptomeria; species Cryptomeria japonica. The sequence continues at coordinate 432,028,691 of NC_081408.1, read as the reverse complement.
GCGTCGTAAATTGTACGCACTTGCTAGGGTGGTACAATTTCACACCTAGTTTAGCACCCGCCTTGGCGCATTTTGCATTTTGCATTGCATTTCCCCTTTAGCACTTAATTAGTCAAATTAATTAGGTCTAAGGTTCTATTTCATCATCTCCCACATCATAAAGTTGGGCCCTTTCATTAAAGTGTGCCCCTTTCATTTTATTCTTCCAATACATCATTTAATCAAAAACCCTAATTAGGTCCTATTTTGAACTTGGGGGCTTGATTTTGGGGGTCAAAACATCTCGAAATCAGCTGTAACTTCGGGATTCGCTCTAAAATCATCATATCTGATGGCCCTAAAAATTTGGTGAAAAGTTGTCGGGACCATGGCGCCCGGCGTGCACATGGTCCCGGACATTTTTCCCGAAATTTTAGGAGCGCGATCCAATCATAAAATAAAGCTTAACCCCAAGAAATTGGGGGGATATTCAATCTCTAGGTCGGCCAAAAGTCGAAATTAAGACCTAGGGTTTCATATATAAGAGCTCTCTTTCTTCATTTGAAAGGATGGGAATTTTTGGTTTTCAAGGACCTTCTATGCAGCGAAAGAGCAAATCTTTGAAGACTTCAATAACATTCAACATCCATCCATCAAGCATTCATCAATTTCATTCATTTAGGGCTTGGGAGACATTGAAGAACAATAGGAGATTACCGACTGAAGATTGGCTTGTACTCCTCCCTTGAGGGTTGGGTATGATTTCATGTTGTTTTCATGTCTTTGCATAAGCTTCAATATATCCTTTATTCATGCTTTAGATCACTTTGCATCTTGATTTAGAGCATTTACATTATCATTTACAAGCAATTAGGGTTTACTTTCTAGGTTGCTCTAGTTTGCTTTCTTGCATTTAAGGACCTTGCACACACACTAGGTCTGCACACACAATACATTTTACAATACAACTTGGCTATTCGTGGAGGTGGAAATCACCGAAGCGGGGGTTTGACTAAGGCAAAACCCTATATAGCCGCCCACCACACCTTTTCAGATATAAGTGCAGGTTTCGGAATTCGGACGACGCCGCAAGTTACAGATCCGGAAGAAGCAGACGGAGACCGAACTTCACACTAAATCTCAGAGCAAAAGACCAGGATAGGGGCGTGGGGTGCCCTGGTCCCTAGGACAGGGGCGCTGGGCGCCCTGGTCCTCCTGACAGACAGCTTTTTCAACATTTTTGACAGCTTTTTCCAGAGTGCAAAACAACAGTTTCTGGAGCAGTTTCAGGGGCAGGATCAGGACAGTGGCGCCCACGCCCCCGTCCCGAACATTTTCAGTCAAATTTTAACTCCGGGTATGCATTTGCATTCTTGTCTTATCCTTGTATTTACAACTTTCCATTGTTTAAGTTCAATTTTGCAATCTTGTCATTAGTTCATACTTGCATTTTGGGGTTAGGAATTGAACTTGCATCATTTTATCTATCATTTGCAACAAAGGAATAGAAATCCTAATAGGTAGCCCGTGGCTCTCTCTTCCACAAAAAGAAGTAGCCAATTGTGTGATACCTCTAGGCTCTTTCGTATTCCATAAGTGTGTGATTGAAAGTGAGATTAGGGCATGTTTGCTTAGTGTCACTTTTTCCCCCACACATTTTGGTGAACCCGACGTGAATCTATCATTGCTTCCTCTTGCATTGCATTTGTTAGATCTAGATCTAGATTTAGTGTGTTTTCATTTCATTTTCATTAAAAAGGAAAAAAAAAAAAAAGAAGTGTTTTTCTTTGCATTGTGTGTTAAATTTTATACAATTTCAAAATGTCAGATTTTTATTTGCAAGATGTTCATATTTGTGATGATTATGAGTTAGATGAAGCTTTAGATGAAATTTTGAAACCTAAATATACCAAACCTTCATTTTACCAAAAACTCATAAACATTGTTACTATGCCATTTCGTTGTGATGAGAAAGATAAGTCGAATGATTCCTCTCAAGGGTACATTCCTATCAGCTCTTCCACTAAATCTAGTAACATGGTTGTTTTCAATGATCCCCTCTATGAAGAGATATCTCCTTTTGAATCAAAAGATAAACCTTTTAATAGATATGATCATGCTTTGTTGAATGATGCCCTTGATGCCTTTGTGTCTCCTAAAAAACACTCCCTTCATGAGGATCCTTTTGTGCAAGAAGATGACATTATCCCTACATTTCCTAGTGATGGCATTTCCTTTTCCAACAAAATTCCCACTAGAGATGATGAATTAATGATAAATGCTTACCCTTCTCCTAAAGTTTGTCTTACCCATAAGCATCCCTTAGAGAAAGAAGATGAAATAATAAGCAATTTCCTTAATTCTCTCTCCCCTATTGAACATATTTTGAGGAAAGAGGATGAGTTTAACACATCTATTGATGCTCTCCCTCCTAAGGATGAGGAAGTAATAAACAATGTTATCTCCTCTCCCGAAATTGACAATACTTCAAACATTCCTTTCAACAACTTCACTATTTGGGATGAACCATTAGAAGAAGGTATAGATTATTCTCTACCCCTAGCCAAAGGGGATGAAATCAAGATTGGAAACTCCCTTGATAGTTTCTCCCCTTCCTTGAATCTCAACTATTCTCCCTCTAAAAATAAAGCATCTCCCTCTCCTCAACTTGGTTCTACTCATAAGGAAACCCTAGTTCAAAGCAAGATGGTTAACATTTCTTTCAAAGATCTCCCTCTCAAAAGTGAGACTTTAGAGAGTAGTATTGATCCTTCTCCTAGAGAGTTTATTCCCCATATAGATCCTTTGATGATAGAGGATGATATGACCTTTCCTAGTATTACTCTTCCTACTAGAACATCAATGCCTACCCCTTGTCTCTCTCCTAAAATTGATTTAATCTATGATAAGATTTTAGTGCAAGAGAAGACTATCAATAATTCTTCCAACACTTTTGTTCATTCCTCTAAACCATCCTCAATCAATTTGATACATGTGAATGAGACACCTAATAAACCTCTCTTCACTGTCCAAGGTGCTTGTCCTTCTCAAAATTCTCAACCTTTAAATAAGCCTATCTTAGTGGTTCAAGGTGGTTATGCTAATGATTCTTTTTGCACTCCTAAGAAACCTATTATTACTGTGCAAGGAGGTTATTCTTCTAAGAGCCCTTATGAGTATGCTAAGCAACTAACTAGAGAGAGTTATCATGCGGTGGCCCATACTTATAACAAAAGAAACAACAAGCAACCTAATCCTCCTCTAGTTATCCCAACTTCACTTCCTCCTTCCCAACCTATTCTTCCTCAAGCTCCACGTATTTCACAAGTTCTTGGTAAGGAATATGATCTCATAGAACAACTTAAAGCTACCCCTGCTAAGATATCCCTCTGGGATTTGATTCAAACTTCTTCCGCTCATCATGGAATGTTACAAGATGCCTTGAAAGATTTGAATGTTCCTCCACCGAATACATCTAGTAATATAGCATCTTTAGTTAACTCTGTGATGAATCCTAAAGCTCAAATTGTGTTTACCCAAGATGAGTTGCCTACTAGTGAAATTCAACATCAATATGATCCCTTGATGATTGTGGTTATCATAAATGACACTACTATAAGACGAACACTGGTAGATAATGGCTCTGGCCTTAATGTGTGTAGCATTAATCTATTGCATAAGATGAATGTGGATACATCCCTTATTGAGCCTGACTCTCGTCCCATTCGAGGCTTTGATAATGTGGCTAAGTCTTCATTAGGTATTATCACCTTACCCATCACAGTGGGACCCGTTACTTTGCCTACTCCTATCCATGTTATGTCGGGAAATCTAACATACAACTTGTTATTAGGGAGACCTTGGATTCACGGTATGCAAGCTGTCCCCTCTACATTGCATAGACAAGTTAAATTCATTTATAACAATAAGACATATACCTTGATAGGTGATACTAATTTTCAAGCTTGTTTGCAAACATCTACTTCCAAAGGGAGTTCTTCTAAGCCTTCCTCTTCTAGTGATGACTCGTTGAACAAGATACCTATGGATGAATCCTTACCCTCTGATAATCAAAATTCTTTGGATGAGTCTAAAGCTCCTGAAGAAGATCCTTCTCGACTTGAGTCTACACATGAAAAGGCTTTTGATCCTGAGAAGGTTCTCGCAGAAGACGATTGGGGATCTCTTGATTTTAATCCCACCTTTGTAGGTGAGTATAGGGTTCCTCCTAGAGATCTTATAGGTAAAAAGAAGGAAGAAACTAGAGATCAATCAGTCTTACTTGAACCTATGAGCAATAATTTTGTGGCCGCTTCTCAAACTTCTTCTCCTCACACCTCTAATTATGAAGAGTTTGATTCTTTGTCTTATGAAAAACCACCTTCTCTTCCTGAAATGGCCGATCGTTATGGTCGTGGTTTTCGCATTTTTGCTAAGCATGGGTATCATGGAAATGGTTGTGGCGCTCATGAACAAGGGATAAAAGTTCCTCTAGAGACTAATTTTCACAATTATGCCTTTGGACTCGGCTATAATCCCTGCAAACGTACCAAAGCATCTAAAAGACCATCTCTCAATGTGAATGCTATATTTAGTAGTGATGATGATCTCACTTCAACTAAATCATCTTCTACTTCTATCAACTCTCATGCCCCTCATAAGGAAATCTTGGCGATGAACAAATCTCTTTATGACTCCCCTCAAATTTCTAAATCCACTTATGAATCTTTATCTCCTATTCATCATAAAGTCCTTTCCTCCAGGGATAATGCTCTGATAAATTACACTCATCCCTCTTCTAAGATTTCTTGTGACTTTTCTTCTTCAATCTTTATCATTTTATACATGTTCTTGATCTCACTTATAGTTGAGCATTTAACATGTCATATTCAAATACCTCATTTAGTCTATCATGTCTTTAAATAACATTAATGGCTATTATGTTGCTCATCATTATGTGACATTGGTAGCTCATTTACTGGGGGCTCATTGTCATTCATGATGGTACAATTTCAAGTGCAATCATATTTTTTGAAGCAACATAATAGCCTAATTTTCTTGTTCCTATGGGGACAAGAATGATTTCATACATCTCTTCTTTTGCTTATGTCCAAATCTCTCCCTAGAAGATTGTGTAAGTCCTTCTCATTGTCCTTATCCTTGGGAGGCAATGATCTTTCCTTATTTTTATCTAAGGATCCACTTTTTCCTATTTTGTGGATGGTGTGGACTTTATTACTTGATGTTATGCCTTGTACGCATTTGTTGTTGTTTGTTCAAGGATTCTCTCTTACAAGAGGTGTAAGTCCTTGACTACAACCTCTTTTGCACTTGGTAAAATACATCCATAATGAATTCACTCTCCCAATTGGGTTAAAAGGAGCGTCATCCTTCATTAAGAATCACTTTCACCTCGCAAAAGAAGGAAGTATTGCATTCTTATTCTCTTCTTTGTCTTATTCTAGAAGATGTTATATTTGTCTAAGACAATTTCTCTCAGGGATAGGTGTCTTTTGTACAAATATCTCTTCTCCTCTAAGGATCTCCTTTACACATACTACAAGATATCCCTTTTCAACTATCTTATCCTTGCTTAAGGAGTGCAGAACTCTCTTGCTTGGATCTATGACATTGTTGCATTTTTGGGGTATCTTCTTGTGTGATGAAGGTAGGTATCCTTGTTCTACTTTTCTTATGACATAAACATTACACTTTTTGGGCAATGGGTCATTCTCGGAACCAGAGCACAGACTCTTAGAGCGAGATGTCTCCATTTTTGTTTTATGCAAGGTGATTATTCTCGAAACCAGAGCATAGACTCTGAGAGCGAGATGTCACGCTTTTGTACTATACATATACAGGTTGTAGCATACTCGGGCATAGACTCCTATGAGGTGCTTCTAACCTCCCTTACACACACATGCACAAGGTTGAGTGGAACTAGCGGCATAAGGCTAGACTTTCTCACTCTCCTCCCTTACATGGATCACCTAGACAGACTCTAGGGGCTAGTTTTCCATGTCCTCTTTCCCATGGATCACCTAGACAAGATCTAGGGGCGAGAAGTCCATGTCTTCTCTCTCACTATTCTTCTCATGGATCACCAATGTGTGTATTCATGCTTTTTTCCTTTCTTTTCTTCTCTTTGCATTTTGTTTCCATTTACATCCTTCATCTTGTGTTAGAGAACTCTCGAATCCTCACACTCTTTGTTGTGTTGGAATTGAGATTTAGTCCTCTTTCTTACCAAATGATTCTCCATTAGTTTTTGATCTCATATCAAATCTTCTTGTGAGCATTTGTCATCAATATTATTTAACAATTCGAAGTGGTAAACATGATACCGTGTTTCAACTCACTAAAATTAGCAAGCCGAAACAAGGGGGGGCATATAGCTACCCTCGAATTTTCACCACCTTCCTTAGTAAGCATTAGGTGATTTTGTGATCTAACATGTGGTTTTGTAGGTTGTGGTTCCTAACTGTGTACTGCAGATACCGCTGGGGGCTTCGTTCGACAGACTTATGGATATATCCTTTTTCAAATAATGTTTACTTTAGCTTGCATATGCACTTAGTGTTCATATGACTGCTAAAGTGGGGGCTAAATGTAGCGTCGTAAATTGTACGCACTTGCTAGGGTGGTACAATTTCACACCTAGTTTAGCACCCGCCTTGGCGCATTTTGCATTTTGCATTGCATTTCCCCTTTAGCACTTAATTAGTCAAATTAATTAGGTCTAAGGTTCTATTTCATCATCTCCCACATCATAAAGTTGGGCCCTTTCATTAAAGTGTGCCCCTTTCATTTTATTCTTCCAATACATCATTTAATCAAAAACCCTAATTAGGTCCTATTTTGAACTTGGGGGCTTGATTTTGGGGGTCAAAACATCTCGAAATCAGCTGTAACTTCGGGATTCGCTCTAAAATCATCATATCCGACGGCCCTGAAAATTTGGTGAAAAGTTGTCGGGACCATGGCGCCCGGCGTGCACATGGTCCCGGACATTTTTCCCGAAATTTTAGGAGCGCGATCCAATCATAAAATAAAGCTTAACTCCAAGAAATTGGGGGGATATTAAATCTCTAGGTCGGCCAAAAGTCGAAATTAAGACCTAGGGTTTCATATATAAGAGCTCTCTTTCTTCATTTGAAAGGATGGGAATTTTTGGTTTTCAAGGACCTTCTATGCAGCGAAAGAGCAAATCTTTGAAGACTTCAATAACATTCAACATCCATCCATCAAGCATTCATCAATTTCATTCATTTAGGGCTTGGGAGACATTGAAGAACAATAGGAGATTACCGACTGAAGATTGGCTTGTACTCCTCCCTTGAGGGTTGGGTATGATTTCATGTTGTTTTCATGTCTTTGCATAAGCTTCAATATATCCTTTATTCATGCTTTAGATCACTTTGCATCTTGATTTAGAGCATTTACATTATCATTTACAAGCAATTAGGGTTTACTTTCTAGGTTGCTCTAGTTTGCTTTCTTGCATTTAAGGACCTTGCACACACACTAGGTCTGCACACACAATACATTTTACAATACAACTTGGCTATTCGTGGAGGTGGAAATCACCGAAGCGGGGGTTTGACTAAGGCAAAACCCTATATAGCCGCCCACCACACCTTTTCAGATATAAGTGCAGGTTTCGGAATTCAGACGACGCCGCAAGTTACAGATTCGGAAGAAGCAGACGGAGACCGAACTTCACACTAAATCTCAGAGCAAAAGACCAGGATAGGGGCGTGGGGTGCCCTGGTCCTACCAGGACAGGGGCGCTGGGCGCCCTGGTCCCTGGGACAGGGGCGCTGGGCGCCCTGGTCCTCTTGACAGACAGCTTTTTCAGCATTTTTGACAGCTTTTTCCAGAGTGCAAAACAACAGTTTCTGGAGCAGTTTCAGGGGCAGGATCAGGACAATGGTGCCCACGCCCCCGTCCCGAACATTTTTAGTCAGATTTTAACTCCGGGTACGCATTTGCATTCTTGTCTTATCCTTGTATTTACAGCTTTCCATTGTTTAAGTTCAATTCTGCAATCTTGTCATTAGTTCATACTTGCATTTTGGGGTTAGGAATTGAACTTGCATCATTTTATCTATCATTTGCAACAAAGGAATAGAAATCCTAATAGGTAGCCCGTGGCTCTCTCTTCCACAAAAAGAAGTAGCCAATTGTGTGATACCTCTAGGCGCTTTCGTATTCCATAAGTGTGTGATTGAAAGTGAGATTAGGGCATGTTTGCTTAGTGTCACTTTTTCCCCCACACACATAGGTTGCATTTGTCACTACTTGGACCACATTTTGTGGCCCAACCTCCTCAATAGCCTCCCTGAGGACCTGAAACTGGAAATCAACATCTTTATGATGCCCTGTACAATCAACTGCTCTAAGGAAGTATGGGCCCTCTGCACATGTGACCATGACGTTGATGAGTGGACGATAGCTAATGTTCGTCCACCCATCCATAACTATGCTGCACCCCGATGCCACCCAACATGCCTTCATCTTCTCCATCAAAATATTGATCTTGGAATAGCATTTATCCAAGATCGAGGTCCTCATTTTCGTCTCCCCTGGTGGCACATAAGATGGTCCTCCCTTGGCCACCATAGCCATCATCTCCCTATAATAAGGAGACCGTGTAACATGAAATGGAATGCCATTGGCAAAGAAGAACTTGCCAATGGATTCATCTATCTCATCTCTCAGCTGCACATTAAACATATCAGCAATGGGGTTGCTCTGTGGTGTATGCAACCTACGTTTCCCAGCCCTGCAGCAGTAGAAGTGGAAGTAGATGGAGATCCAAACATCATTCCTCCCGCCTGCGAAGTATGAGAAGTATGTGGCACTGGCACATTCTGGTTGTCGTGATGTGATGCCCTAGCAGACAAAGTAGTAGGCATTGAAATATTTGTGTCATCTGGAACCCCCCAAAGCTTGTTAAACTCAATTCTGTACTGTATATTTTTGGGTTCCTCCAAAAACTTACAATGTTTCATGCCTTTTCCTCTCCAAAACAGAAAGTGTGCATTCACCCTGCTAATGCTACCGAACCATTCTCTGTCACAAATATTGCACTTCCACTTCCTTGTTCCCCCACTTGAATGTGATGCAGTGCCTTGTATTGATATTCGTGAAGCAAACTGTTTTAGAGGAGACTTAGGATCAAAATGACCCCTAGCATATGGTGCCAACAACTCTGAAGGGCAACCTATACTAGCTGGTGCACTTGCCATAGAACTAGATTGGGCTCCAGGATCAGCCCCATGGTCACCCCCCTCATTTTCAAGTTCATATTCTGAATCATTCTCACTATGAGAATGGATTTCCATGTCATCTTCACTCATGCCTTGGGAACTCATTGTGAAATTGACACTGCATTTCACAAAATAAAAATAAAAATAAAATCAGCCTAGTTTAACAATATATTTTTAAATTTTTTTCCTATTCATCTCAAAATGAGATTTGATGTTGAATCTTGAGGGCAAAATGATTAATCATTTTGCCCTCAAGATTCAACATCAAATCTCATTTTGAGTCTTGAGATGAATAGGGAAAAAAAAACCAAAAATGACATACAACAATGAAAATCAGAAAATAAAACAAGAAAAAAACAAGAAGAAGTTGAAAAACCCTACCTTGTGCTTGAAAAATCTCTCCAAAATGTAGAAGAATCTTCTTCTTCCTCTTCTTCTTGCTTCTTCTAGCTCCTATCACGCTTGCAATCACTTTTCTCACCCCTTCAATCAATCTTCTTCAAGTATTTCCTCCTTTTCAAGTTGCTGGAAAAAAAATCAGTTTTCTAAAATGAGAGTGAAATCCAAAATAAACATGCTTTTGTGTTGTTTTGGGGGGTAGGGTGGGGCCCACGTCCAATTAGGGTTACCCCTTAACCCCCCCCAAAAGACGCGACACGGGGACGTCTCCACGTCCTAGCGACATTTGGGTGGCGGTGGCGGGACGACGGGGGACGTCGCGTCCCCGTCCCCCCGTCCCCGAGACGTCTCTGACGGGGGGACGCGTCCCCGTGGAACACTGGCTGATACCAAATTTTCCACAAGTATGTTAGCACGTGCCGAAGCATCTGAGATCCATTCCTTAGCTTGCGTGAATGTGCCCTTCATGTCCTTGTAATCTTTCATGAACTCTTGCTGAAGAGGCTGCGGAGGGGTGACTGGTATCTCATGGTTAAGTGGCTTGGTTAGATGGAGAACATATTTCCTCCACTGCTGATTCTCTTCCTCAACCTTCTTTCTTTTTTCCTTCTCCTTGGCTAGCCTTGCCTTGAGGGCGTTGCAAGAGTCGTCAAAGTATTGGACTTCTTGGTCCTGAGTAGGCTTACCCAACTTTACAGTAGTAATCTTATAATCTTTCGGGGCAATATTGTCCCAAGTGTTACCTTCTTTCGGCACAGCTATCTGAACCGTTCTAAACCCTGCACTATCCCTCTGAATCAAAGAGAATTTTCTAGCTAGCTTAGGTGGTTTAATTACGACTAGTTCGTTCACCTTTGCTAAAAATGTTGTTGTATTCTCTTCAGAATGGGCTTCATTAGGATCCTTAGTCCTTATCCTTTCTCTCAACCAATCAGGAATGGTTGACTGCTCCACAGTATTTTGATCAAATTCACCAGCTGTCCCTCCTGGTCCAGTAACTATACCATCAAGGAAAACTACTGGGGACTCAGGCTCTTCAACTTTTGTGGCTTTATTAAGAACTTGTTCCTTGTCCGGGTTTTGGACAACCTCTCTCATTATTTCTTCAATCGAAGGAGAATGCACTCTTACTTCATTATTTCCCATATATGTGTCCATCTCCTATTCTTCAATTGCATTCTGGTCAGGCACAACAGATGCGGCACTCAGGATGGAATGACCTTTGTTGGATTCACGTCTCTCCTCAACAACTTTCTTTCCCTTGGCCTTTCTAGAGCTTCAAACCAGTTCCTTTCTTTTCCGGGACCCAACACTTTCTGGATTCCGAGCATTGCCTGTAAGGATACAAGGGTTGGAAGGCATAGATTCATCCATTCCCATTAAATCATAAGTCAGGGCAACACCTATGGACTTCAGTTGCTTTGTCTTCTCAGATGTCCACCACTTGGAGTATTCAACCACTGATCTCATAAGGTCTACCAAATTTGACTTTTCTCCTTCTGACCAACCAAGCAAGGCCAGTGGCTCATTTCTCATCTTCTCAAAGCTCGGCTGCTGAAGCTCAAGACTGTCTTCTATTTGATCAGCAACTCTGAATACTTCTGTTTCTCTCACCATACTCAAGGGAATCCTTGACCAAAATCTTCTTCTGATTTCGAAACTATCGTGCATTAGCCCCATAATCTTCCAAATCAATTATGCGCTTGAATACCATTCCTTCTACTTTTTTCATCTTATGGAATGGATCAAAATTCCCTCTTGCCTTGTATTGGTAGAAAGGGTACCAAGCCAGCTCTTTCTCTGCAGTGTCAGTGGTTTGTGATGACGGGCATGTCTCTAGTCCATTTCCAATCGTGAGAGAGGATGTTCTTGCCTTCTTTTGCTTCTCTCTCTGAACTATCATATAGCCCTCTTGTTGCCTCACAACTTCCAGTAGCACAACTCGGTTGGTAGGGTAGACTGGGAGTTTATAGGGAGATCCGGAAAATCCTTGAATTCTGATATAGGCGAATTTCGGATATTGAATATACCAATACCCGAATCTGCTTATGAAGTCCATAGACTCTTGAGAGAGTCTCTGATGTATTCCACCTTGCAGTGTTTGTGTTATATGCATAAAAAATGTATCATTTACCCTCTTGAAATGTAACTTTTCTTCCATGTGCAGCTGAGGGTAACAATCGTAGACAAGAAATTGATTCTCTTTATTTCCCACTTCCCCTCTACAGGTGAGGCCTCTGTATCTATAGGTTCTAGCAAGGGAATAGAACAAGTATGAGCTAATATAAAAGGTCCTATCTGCCTCCAGATTTCTCAGCTGGTTGTCCAAGTTATTGCTTGTGATCTGAGCCCAATCAATCATCTTGACTCCACTCATTATCTCGTTTATGAAGTAATACATCCAAGGCTCAAATGGAGCGCCTTGGGGATTACCCATTATTTTGTTCAACAGGACAATCATATCCCCAATATCCTCTTTAAAATACGCCCTTACCAAGCTCTTCCTTGACGGCTTGGAGGCACCTTTTCTTGGTTTGTCTAGCCATGAATGATTGATGGTGGCGTCGTACTCCTCCATATGGTCTTGATACATTCGATCAGCCTCATCCTTGCTCACATATACAACATTATGTTATTCCGGAATTCTGAAAGCTTCCCTTATGGCCTCATCATTGATATTGGCCAACACTCTTCCATCTGGTGCCACAATATCTCTACTGACAGGGTTATAGTCCCTAATGCACTCAACTACCAACTTCGTGCACTGCATGGTAGGGAGAAAGCCACATGCACAATACCACTCTTCATTTTTCGTGCAGTCACGATAGGCACAAGGTTATCTAAGCGGAACATCTGCTTCTTAAACTCCTTAAGATTGATATGCCCGAGGTTGGTATCACTGATACTCTTCCATTTTGAGTTCATTCTTGATTCAGGAGGAGCATCCTTGTCTACTTGAAACTTCATCGTGCTTGAAATCTGCGAATAAAGATGAAACTTAAGTTAGAAACCAGAAATTTAACTTAAAATTTAGGATCTTGACGACTAAGTGGTTGGTATTTCACTCTATTGTTGACACTTAGTCACAAAAAGATGGATTTTTCACATGTAAACTCCACACTTTTACGATTTCAATCCAAAAACCAGGTCTTATAATCTTGAAAACCCTCATCCCATTCAGTCCAACATGATCTTTCTTATAAATCCACAAAATCACCCCCAACGAACTTGGAAAAATGTAATAAATCTGCATTTAACCAACTTCACCTTCAATGGGGAGAGAAGAAAAAGACAAGAAGACAAAAAGATCCTTAGAAAAACTCACAAAATTCGAATGATCTGCCTCCTATAAGCTGGCTATACTCCAAAAATCTATCGGTGTTTATGAAGAACAAAGCTGGAAATGATGATTAATGCCTTCAACACCTCCAAAAATACGTTCAATTTGTGAAAATCTTCTTTGAACCTCCTTCAGCCTGCAAGATAACTCTGAAATTTGCTCTTAACTTGCTCAAAAAGTTCGAACTTTTGTTTGTGTAATAATGAAAGGAGAAATGTCTTATTTGTATTAGAGTTGATTTTCACAATTAGAAACACGCAAATATCCTTCCAATTCATGTTTCTAAATCAGCTTCAGTCTTGAATATTCATGGAGAAAGTTTCTAATTTTTATTTGAGTTGCACAAACATCTTCATCTAGTTCGAACTTTCCACAAGTGCAAGTTTCTAATTTGAGACTCAGTCCTAAACTCGAACTTGATCTCCAAATATCTTCATTCCAAAACTTTCTAATTAAGTTGCAAGTTCGATTCTCTCCTCAATCTCAAGTTTCTATTTTGATTTTCCAGCTCATATTCGAACTTGATCTTCAAATATCCCTTTCTAATTTGGAACTTAGTTCGAATTTCATGAAGGTTTGGACGACATCACCAAGGAATATTCCCTTCTCGTTAATCCTTTTGATGCAAGTATTGTCATTGATGTCAAATTAATTGAAAGCAGGAAACATCTAAAATGACATCACAGAAAGAATGAAAGTATCTAAAATATATCCTAGAGTCGGGTGTTGGTTTGGAAGTTTCCTGACAAATCAGCACGATGAAGCAGAAGATTACAGTGAGCATGGTTCGTATCTATATCATTATCTGAAGGCAAAAATAGAAATCAAATGAAAACTATTAATGGAAAGACTTTATAAATAATCCGATATATTTATTACCCAATATATAATATGGAAAGACTTTATAATTATCGGCAAATATATTAATATAGCGGCAAGTTTATTAAAGCGAAAAAATGTTTTGATGGCGGATGTATTAACCAAGTATTTTTTACGGCACCTCATGAGCGTTAATATATTGAACAATATTATCGGCAGCACACTTTAAATTAATTAAAGCGGAGATAGATATGGAGCGGCAAAATTAAAAGTGAAAAATAAATCTGGACAGCAAAAATTATTAAACTTTGTGTTTTGCGGAACGAACTTAATACCGGCTGGGAGAAAATAATATCGTAAATAAATTACATACCTTATTATCGGGCTTCATTAAGTTCGGTGGTTTGTTTATTATGAAAAGTATTGTCTAAGGTATTGTGGCATAAGAGTTTATTAATATAAACAAAAGTGTTTGGCAAACAAATACTCCCGTAAAAAGTTTATTAATAGAATTTAACAAAAAGAAGTTATTGAAATATTGAAGGATATGACTTTTCAAACTAAAAGTCATGTTGGTTTGCAACCGGTGGAACTAGCACATATATATATGAATTTTTAAAAATGCTTTGAGAAGGATGTTGGCATGCTGGATATATATACTTTGTATAAAACTGTGGATTTTTGAAAGTATACCTCACGTAGGTGAAGTAAGAGGTGTGCAAAGAGAAACATGAACAATCAGTCCTAAAAGAGCATAAGTTTAGAATATAATAGCAGATATATAAACTTAGCACATGCAGATTTGAAATGAAGAGTAAGGCAGATTTATGATCAGCTTACAATAGATTTAAGAAAGAAATTGTGACATATTTGTATGAAGATGTGTATGTAGATTTAAAGAGTGTTACCATTGTCCATCATCCATTGTTACAGCAACATGTTCAAGATGGAAAATTAGATTTGTGAAGAGTGAGTTGGTGCTCACAATTTCAGTAGAGAGAGTTGGTGCTTCCAGTGGGTTGTTGCTCACAAAACAGAGTTCGGGGGTTGGTGCTTCCAGTGGGTTGGTGCTCACAAAACAGAGTTCGGGGGTTGGTGCTTCCAGTGGGTTGATGCTCACAAAACAGAGTTAGGGAGTTGGTGCTTCCAGTGGGTTGGTACTCACAAAATTGTAAAAGAACATAAATATATAGCATTCATTTTCAGTGGTTTTCTCCAGCATTGGGTTTCCACTTAAATCTTTGTGTTATTGTGTTCATATGCAAAATTATTTTTAGTGATTGATTCTATCATATAAAATATTGAATTGAAAAGTTTCATTATACTGATTCACCCCCCCTCTCAGTATAACTGTGTGCTCTTCACCTTTGACTTCACTTTGACTTAGGTGAACTTTTATGAGGTTTTGCTTCTCATCTTACTGCAAGGCAAGTCGGACCTTTTTCAAAGTGGGAACTTTCCTTATGTTTATGTGCACTTCATATTTTAACTTAACCACATCTCTCTCAAGGTGGACTTTGTTGGTCATATCATCTTTCAACCTCCAAGTAGAGCGGACTTTCTTTACTTTGAAATCATCTTTCATGCCTTCCAAGACGGACTTTTGCTTGCCTTAGACTTGCCTCTTGCTACCCTTAACACCTTCAAGGCGGAGTTTGATAGATATGCTTTGATGTCATTATCGTCTTCATCTTAAGGGTGGAGTTCTTCTTACACTTGAAATTTGCTTTGACACCACAAGGCGGACTTCATGAAACATGTGCACCTTGCATTTTAATTAGATCTCCCTCAAGGCGGACTTTGGAGGGGTTGGATTTTGTGCACTCAAAACCTTGCGATCAATACAAGGGCGGGCTTTTAGGAATAGGTGGATCAAAACTTGGAACAATCTTCAAGAAGGCGGATTTCAAACCACTCCTTAAATTGCATATGTTCATCCTAAGGCAGACTTTGAGCTTCATGACACAAGGCAAGGAACTATTCTATTCATCCTAAGGCGGACTTTGGAGAGCTCAAGGCAAAACACTCATCATCTTGGGCGGACTTTAACCTCTACATATGGCGGACTTTTTTGATCTTGAGCACCTTTCACTTCATCCATAGGGCAGACTTTTGAAGACCACAACTTGGGCGGACTTTTCATCTCTCTCCATTGGGCGGAGTTTCTCATGTTCACTTCATATGCCTTCCTCTTAGGGCGGACTTTTAGGCATCTCCATCATCATGTTTGGTCGGACTTTTATTTTTTTTGAAGACTTGGAACTCAACCATGAAAAGGGCGGACTTTTGGCTTCCTAGGCAGCTTGGAGAGCGGAGTTTGAGTGGTACACTTATCATTCACCAAATCCTTGGGCGGACTTTTTGGCATAGGTGGATCAAAACTTAGGAGGGCAGACTTCTTTCCCCTCCCACATGGCGGACTTTTTAAGACCTTCAACTTGGGCGGACCTTTTAGGCATCTCCATCATCATGCTTGGAGGGCGGAGTTTGAGCTGGTTCAAGAAGGCGTGCTTTTGCTTGCCTTAGACTTGCTTTGATGTCACCATGGATAGGGCGGAGTTTTGAGTTGGCCATAACTATTCACCATCATCCCATAGGGCGGACTTTTTAAAACTTCTTTGACATAGGCATCACCTCAATTCTTCATGTTGGACTTTTTAACTCTCTCCATAGGGCGGGCTTTTCAGCTTCCTGCCATAACGCTCACCATCAATCCATGATTAGCTAGACTTGGAAAATATTTGGAAAGCTTCAAAATTTCACAATCTCTTCAATTTTAACCAGATTGACTTGAAATTTGAAATCCATACTTTGGCAAACCATCTGAAGTGTCATGACCCCCTAAAATGTAGGAACTTAGCTTTTTAGGTCAAAACTTGAAAATTTTCGATCGCGATCAAAGCAGGTCAGTGGTACCAGTGCAAACCTGTTGTGACCATTTCACACATCGCCCCATCGCAAATGGGGACCCCCTCTTTTTGCTTGTTTTTCGCTCGTTTTCGCTTTCGTTTTTAGGGTTTTGTTAGTTAGTTGGTCGTCTGGATTTAGGGTCAAGCCTTAGGGTTTTAAATTCTGTCTTTTCAAGCCAAAATCCAGTCGTTTTTGAGAGCTTTTGAGCTTCCTTTTCTAGGAGGCAAATTTTGAATGCAATGAATTCGCCAAAATGGTCTAATTTTCAATTGGAATGTTAATGCAGAGCTTAAATTTGTCTAAGTGTTGGCAGTCAATGTGAATTTTGTCCGATTGAATATTTTGACCAAATTTTGACCTTTTTTGATTTTGATCCTGGGCATTGGAATTGATTTGTTTTCGCCTCGTGAAGTGTTAAAATGTGAAAAATCATGTTATTTTGGCCTGTAGGAGCAAAATCGCTCCTGTCCCTCAGTGAAGGACGGGAGCTCATTTTCAAATATCTCATCATCCCTGCAGAGTCCAGACAAATTTCAAGTTGGAAGTGATGGAGAACGGCGATATCTTTCCATTGAATATAAATTGAAGATTTTCATGAGCACAGAAATGCCTCCAGGAGGAAAATCGCTCCTGTCCCTCAGTGAAGGACCGGAGCTACAAATCAAATTTCGCCTTGTCCTTGCAAGATTTCGATGACTTAACAATTTGAGGACGTCCGAAAGAAGATGCTTTGCCAAATGAATATAATTTGATGTGCAAAAACGAAGGAGAATGACCTATATTGACCAAATCGCTCCTGTCCCTCTCCAAGGGACCAGGGCGAGGTACCTTGTAGCTCTCGTCCCTCTCCTAGGGACCAGAGCGATTTCCTTCATTATGCAAAATCCAGACAAAGGTCAAGGCAAGTTTACGTTCAAAAACAAGGAAAGACATGAGATAAATGCGTTGAATATAAATTGAAGATTTTTGGGACGTCCATAATAGTGTTAAATGCCTAGTTCGCTCCTGTCCCTCAGGAAGGGACCAGAGCGATTTTTGATATAAATGATTTTCTTGCAAAGTTACAGATGATGTCAAGGCATGGACGAATGGAGTGAAGAAGGACGAGTCCGTTGAATATAAACTTGGAACCTGGCAAAGTGAGATAGTGGCCACAAGGGAAGGATCGCTCCTGTCCCTCAGGAAGGGACCAGGGCGATGTTAGATGCATTGGCCATTTCATGCAAAATTTACGTAAGGACAAGATGTTGCAATGTTCTAGAGGGTCCATGGTATGATAAAAGGATGATATACAAAGGTTTTGAACGTAAAATGATCATCATTTTGAGCATGGAGACTATATCGCTCCTGTCCCTCTCCAAGGGACCAGGGCGATTTGCTTTGGATTCCTCGTTTTGCTTCATGTTCAAGCTAAGTCAAGATGTCATAAGATAGCATATGGTCCAAGGCATCGTTTGAAGATAATTCGCAAGAGTTTTGAACGTCCAAACATTGCCAATCAAGGTAAAAGCTCACATCGCTCCTGTCCTTTGGGCAAGGACCAGGGCGATATCATCAAAAGCACGCATATTCCTTCAAGATCAAAGCTAGGCGAGGATAAGCAAGGCAAGGGACATCGTTTGGAAGATATCACAACGAAGATTGAAGTGTAAACTCGCCAAGGTTAAGGAGAAAAACATGGATCGCTCCTGTCCCTCTCCAAGGGACAAGGGCGATGATCCCTCAAAGCGTCCAAACACTTCGTGCAAACAAATGAAACAAACGCAAAAGGAACAAGCATAGGTGTTATTCGCCCAACAATAAAGATCGAAGTTAAAAGATGCAAGATGGACGTAGAAATTTGGAGATCGCTCCTGTCCCTCTCCAAGGGACAAGGGCGATGAACATTCAAGAGGCCTTTAAGTACGCATGCAAGATGATCAAATTCAAAGGACTCATCATGATGATCGATTTTCAACACGAAGATGAAGGAGTTGGACGTAAGAAATGCAAAATCAAGACCAAAATCATGGATCGCTCCTGTCCCTCTCCAAGGGACCAGAGCGATGAGGTACGTCCCTTCCTTTTTTTTCCAATTTTGGCGCCAAGTAAGCAATTCGAATTTTCCTCAAATGCTAAATCAATTTAAAAAATTGAATATCCATTTTATTTAGCATTTAATATGGCGTTATCTTTTATTAATTATTTTTTGCCTTTATTAAAAATCGAAATTCTCATTTAAAAAACGCAAGGCATTAATAATTAATTATTTAATTAATATAAAATCGATTTGAAGCGCCCAATTAAGCAAGTCGGCCTTGTTATTTTATTGCAAATCATTTAAAAAATGGTTTTATTTGTCAAGTCGGCCTAAGGAGTGAAAGGATGAGCGCGCTATTTATAAGGGGAGTGAAATGTTCATTTTCACATCATTATTTTTCACATGCGATCTTGAGGAGAAGCAAAGGTGATGCGAAGTATATCATTAAGTGTGGAGTGCGAATTGCGTTGAAGACCAAAGGTGGTGCGAATTTCATTCATCCAAGGGTGGCGCTTAGTTATCAAGGGTGGTGCGAATTTGAAGACCACACCAAATGCGAACTTGAGGATACATTAAGGCGAATTTGCTAAGGACTTGGAGGATTTGTTTGACCGATTTGTCAAGGGCGAATTTGAAGATCATTTGAGACAAGGTCAAGGGCGATACTTGAAGATCACGTTCTCTCCAGAGGTGGCGAAGTCAATTTTGAGGAGATCATATTGAAGATTATTTTATACCTCAATTTTTGCCTAGGCGAATTTTGTTTTTGCATTCTAGAGTTAGCTCTCTATTGAGGTATGGCGATTTATTATTATTGCTTTATTCATTCATCGTCATATTTCAAATTTTGAAATTTTGAATCTCTTGGCTCAATCGTTTATTTTAGGAAATGATAACTCTAGAGACTTATCATGAGGTTTCCTAAAAATTTGTCTCTCTTATTTACGCTATTTATTGCAAAATCTATTTCTTATAATGAAATGTTGTGTAGGTATGGCGACCCCAAAGGCGGGAGCATCCACCAGCCGCTTGGCTCTCATGAAAGAAGATCAGAAGACCGAAGAAGTGGAGACCAAGATCGTGTCTAAATGGAGCAACATTGGAGATACAAACTTGGGGAACTTTAGCACGAAGAAGTTTCGAGAGGTCCCTTACATCGGCAAGCCATCACCTGTCGCCCGGAGAATAATAGAGAATGGCATCATCAAGGCGGCCGGTTTTCCTCCAGCTATTCAGTGCCACGAGTTGATGATCGAGTGTGCCCGTCACTACAATCCACAGTCCAGGACAATTGTGTCCAATGAGGGAAGCACTTTGGCGTACCTTTCAGAGGAAGCCATAAGTGAAGCCTTCCATCTTCCAGAGCACAGGGACATGATATACAAGAGCATTGAAGGAGCCAGATCAGTGTACGATGATGATCCAGATGCTTGCCTAAGCATAATCAACAAGAACTGGCTACTCAAGAGTCGTCCCCGTCTGAGCAAAGTACCGAACACACCACACAGGATTGATTTCCAGGAGGAGTACAGAGATTTGATTACCATGCTCAACAGAGTTACAGGAGCACCTCATGCCTTCTATTTTGAGAAATGGATGTTTTACTTCATCCAGGTGATTGTTCAAGGAAAGGGTACAATACATTGGGCTAGGATAATTAGCCATTGCTTAGACGTACAGTTGAGAAGACTCAGGGCTACTAAGTCCTTCCACATGAGTTCATACGTCATCTATGCCTTAATCAGGAGCGTTGAGTACGCAGGACTACCTCACAGAGGAGTGATTGGAAGAGGACCCGGCGAAGTCAGAGCTTGTGAATCCTATACCTACTTGCATCATCCGCCAGGGAAGAACTACAAGTTAGTCAATGATACTTTCACGATGAACATCACAAGGACGTTGCAAGGAGGGATTCACAACAGATTATCTCAAGATGCCCAGGAGTTCATCAAGAGGTACGGTGCTTGGTTCATTCAGTTTCCCAAGTTCACTTACATTAGAGTGCATGGATGTCCTTTACCTCCATACATGTTGCCGAGGTACCCGACAGACAGAATTGTGTTACTTGAAGTAACAAGGCAGTTGGCAGCATATGTGAAGGCATTCAGACACAGACATCAGAATGGAGTTCAGGTACCTATTATTTTGGGTAATTCAGTTGAGGTATGTCCTAATGTCTTAGCCATGGATGACGCAGAGAAGGAGTTAGCCTTGTATTCTTTTTCATCTTTTGCTTGGAGGAATAGCTTTGATCCCCATGGACATTTAGAGGAGACGGTCGGTAGAAGATTTAGACATGAGCACCAAATTGAAGATTTTATGATGAATCTCCTAGATGATCTCGAAGTGAAACGAAAGATACATTCTAGATTGCCTTTGGATTTCATCAGGAAATGCAGGATTTACAGAGTGGCCGACCAAGCTCAGGACAACGGCAGGCACATCCAATCTTCATATGATAGAGAAAGCAAAACAATAAGTTTGAATTGGAATGAGCCCGAGGCCGTGGATTTAGATGATTTGATGGCACCAGTCTTGTCTTGTACTCGCAGATGGGTAGACGTTCAGCATCAGAAGTTGAGAGAACAAGGCATAGCTATGTCTTTTACTTTGGAAGAGAAACCAGCCGAAGGTGGAGCCAGTGTTAGCGAAGGCAATCCTAATCCTAGGAATTCAGGTGAAGGTAACCTTCGATGTGCCAGTGAGGGTAATCTCCATTCGAGAGGTTCGAAGAGAAAGGAAAGATCAGAAAAGAAAGAGCCTTCCAAGAAAAAGTTAGATGCCAACAAAGATCAAACACCAGGTACTTCTTCCAGACCGGAAAATAGAACAGTTCGAGTGGAAGAGTCCATGGAGTCGATGGTACAGAATGACAGACAGGAGGAAGGACAGGCACAGCATGTTTCGTCAGATGGATCTCTCCAAGACTATGATTTAGATAATGATAATGAAGTAACATCTCCTCCCAGACAAGAAGAAATAGTACATAAAGAAATTCAAGTTCAAGAGACAAGTCGAATATCGCAGATTGGTTGAAGGAAAGATTGACTAGGGTGATCGTAATTGAGGACGAGGACAGTGCAATTGATTTAGAGAGCCTTGTTGGACGTTCACATATGACAACAGAGAAGAAGAAGGCTACAAAGATGTCCAAGATGATTCGAGATGAGACTGGATCTAGAAAACTGCAGATAGCTACACCGGCAGCAGACAAATATGAGGGTGAGATCCTAGCAGAAGACTATCATATACAGACTATTGAGTTAGGACCATCCACAGCAGAGCAGACTTTAGATGATGCCACCGACACATTTGAGGCATTGAAGGACAAGCTTAGAGAAGAAGTAGAAAAGAATAGAAAGCTTGAGAGAGAGGTCGGTGCATGGAGGACATATTTCAGTCACATCAATGAACCTTTGGGGCGTCAAGATCCAGTTAGATCACCAGTGCAAGCATTGCCCCTTCAATCGATCAATGAAGCAGAAAGATTCAGGAACCTGGTCCAGCGTACATGTAGTTGGATGGATAGATCTCATACAGTGGCTATAGAATTTGTTACAAGGATGTCGAAGATCATTCATCAGGCTATCCAAGTTCTTGAGATTATTCACAGATTGATGGCAACAGTAGCTGCATTTGCCCATACCAAGGACGTTGTCATCCCTGTCTTGAAAGTAATAAGACACACATCCAGAAGAATTTTAACGCAGGAGAGGATCTTAGAAGGTGATTCTCACAGTTTGTTTCAGTGGTCAACCTTACTCCATATAAAGAGTGTTCTCTTCGAGGACATCAGTGTTAGATGTGGTCAAGTTGAGGAGGTGATCAATCCGATCCAGGACAGAGTATTTGAGGTACTTCGTACCATTCTTGGCAGAAGGATCGAGGTCGAGACAGATGTGGATATACAAGAATTTGAGGATAGAATCAAGATCATCTTTCGCAAGGACGCAGATGTTACAGATGAGCAGTATGATCAGATGTATGCCACCATGCTCCTGATTGATAGAACAAAGGAACTTGAACCTACTTGGGATGCAGCTCTTCTAGATGCATTTGATCAGGTCATCCACTTAGAAGAGAGTATCAAGAATCTTCCCGAGATTCCAATCACAGAAATCGAAGGAATCGTGACAAAATTCATTGCATATGCTAAGAAAGAGAATTGGAAAGGGAATAAGATTCTAGATGAAAGGTTGTTACAGATGACATGACATCTTATTTCTCATTGGTTGATACCTCCTAGATTTTTGTGCCAAATTTAATATTTGGCTATGTATTTAATATTGTTCAGTAAAAAAGAGGTCATTTGTAACAAACCCTAATTATGGTTTAGTTGTCATGATCTTGTCCGTTGATTTATTTTCAATCTGGACCTTTCATTGTAACTGGGGATGCTATTTATACCCCCATTTTTCATTTCATTTGGTAATAGTGAATAGTATAATAGAGGAATAGAGTAATAGTCAATAGTTGATGTAAGAGAGATTAGAGTTAGAAGCAATTTTTATTTTGTAGCAAGATTGAGTCTTGAAGAGAGAAATTCAAGCAATTGTTGTATATGATGACTTGGAAATCAATAAAATATTGAAGTTATGGTGTTTTGTTGCAAATTTCTTAAGTTATCTTCATGGTTGTTGGACGTACTTGAATCACACTCAATCAAAGTAGTTTGTTAATTTGAAAGACTAAGTGTGAGATTTGATATTTGGTAGGATTCGCAATCCAAACCACTAGCTTCTTGCTGATTGTAGGAACGCCTTGCGTGGTCGACTGGAAAACATTTTGAGTCCTTAACCTTCAAGCATTTTCGTATCTAGGATATGTACCTTCGTAGTAGTGTCCTTGGTCTTTGATGCATTGAACATCATTATTACCTTAGAAGATCGCACTAATTTCAATTGAGTTGTTATCTTATGGCAAAATTGAAGTTGGTTGAGTCTCGCCAAATCTCATTCATGCTAAGTCGCTCATAGGGTTAGGCTAGATTAGACTTCCTTAAACCCTATCCTTTTGCTTTTTTTTTGAAAGTTCCTTTTAGATTAGTAAAATCTTCGAGCCTTTGGAATCCGTAAGACGCCTTGGAGGAAACAGCAAATCACATCATACCATTAAAAAAGCTTGTCCACACGTGGAGACCCCACTAAAAGAACCTTGGAGTCCATCTAACTGATCCTTTTTGCAGATCTTCAGCAGTTAGAGACTATTTTCTCAAGAGAGGATAAGATACCTATTGGTATTTTATTCTGTGTATGATTGTGTATAAAATACACGTCAACAAAACCCTAGGTCCTGTTGTGACGTTTTCACACATCACCCCATTGCAAATGGGGACCCATGTTTTTTTGCTCATTTTGTTCGTTTTCGCTTTGCTTTTTCTAGGGTTTTGTTAGTTTGTTAGTTGTCTGGATTTAGGGTCAAGCCTTAGGGTTCTAATTACCGTCTTTTCGGACCAAAATCCAGTCGTTTTTGAGGGCTTTTGAGTTTCCTTTTCTAGAATGCAAATTTTGAATGCAATGAATTTGCCAGAATGGTCTAATTTTCAATTGGAATGTTCATGCAGAGCTTAAACTTGTCTAAGTGTTGAAGATGAAATGTGAATTTTTGTCCAATTGAATATTTTTGACCAAATTTTGACTTTTTTGAATTTTGATCCTGGGCATTGGAATTGATTTGTTTTCGCCTCGTGAAGTGTTAAAATGTGAAAAATCTTGTTATTTTGGCCTGTAGGAGCAAAATCGCTCCTGTCCCTCAGTGAAGGACAGGAGCTCAATCTCAAATATCTCATCATTCTTGCAGAGTCCAGACAAATTTTACGTTTGAAGTGATGGAGAACGACGAGATCTTTCCATTGAATATAAATTGAAGATTTTCATGAGCACAGAAATGCCTCCAGGAGGAAAATCGCTCCTGTCCCTCAGTGAAGGACCGGAGCTACAATTCAAATTTCGTCTTGTCCTTGCAAGATTTTGAAAGTTTAATGATTTGAGGACGTCCGAAGGAAGATACTTTGCCAAATGAATATAATTTGATATGCAAAAACGAAGGAGAATGACCTATATTGACCATATCGCTCCTGTCCCTCTCCAAGGGACCAGGGCGAGGTACCTTGTAGCTCTCGTCCCTCTCCCAGGGACCAGAGCGATTTCCTTCATTATGTAAAATCCAGACAAAGGTCAAGGCAAGTTTACGTTCAAAAACAAGGAAAAACATGAGATAAATGCGTTGAATATAAATTGAAGATTTTTGGGACGTCCATAACAGTGCTAAATGCCTAAATCGCTCCTGTCCCTCAGTGAAGGACCGGAGCTACAAATCCAATTTTGCTTTGTCCTTGCAAGATTTTAACGTCTTGACGATGTGAAAAGGTCCAAAGAGGTACATTTTATCAAATGAATATAACTTGAAGTGCTGTCGGGGAGATCAACAGGGTAGCAAGTCCGGCTTGAGTGAGGTCCTGATCCTGAAATTTGGCCAAGTCTGGAATGTCCTGATCCTGAAATTTGACTAAGTCTGGAAACTAAAAAACCTCCAAAAACTAGATTTTGCAATATAACTCCTGGAGGTCTGAAACCACTCTCAAACATCCTGAAAGTATATATGGAATATAACTTAAAGTATAAGAAAGAAGAAACATAGAAGGAAATGTCACTTATACTTAAATGTTATATTCCATTAAAATTGTCCTGATCGAGAGTGCGAAAAGTCAAATTTCGCTCGTGTCCTTCTCCAAGGGTCCAGAGCGAAATGCGCTCGTGTCCCTCTCCAAGGGACCAAGGCGAATCGCTCGTGTCCCTCACCAAGGGACCAGAGCGAAAATGCTTAGTTGAGCCATTCCTGACCTTGTTTGGACGAATCGAGACATCAAAGGCATGGTGAAGGACGAAATGAGCATGATAGAACATCCAGACTTGATCAAAAAACAATGAAATGATGAAGTTTTGCCTAGAGGGTCAAATTCGCTCCTGTCCCTCACTGAAGGACCAGAGCGAAGTTCTTCATAAGGTACGATCTGGGCAAAGATCAAGCAAATTTTATGTTCGAAGGCAAGAAAGGAGGTCAATCGAACCCGTTGAAGACAAATTGAAGATTATCAAACGTCAACAAAGGACCAAAATGCTTAAGTTCGCTCCTGTCCCTCAGGGAGGGACCAGAGCGATTTTTGTTATAGATGATTTTCTCGCCAAATTTCAACCGATCTCAAGGCATGAATGAATGAAAGGAGGCATTGCGAATCCGTTGAATATAATTTTCGAAGGTGATGAAGTGAAATGAAGCCCACAAGAGCAAAATCGCTCCTGTCCCTCAGTCAGGGACCAGGGCGATGAGGTACGTATCTTCCCACTTTTTCATTTTTGGGCGCTAAACAAATATTTTTGAATTTATTTTAAATGCTAAAAATCGATAATCTTTGAAAATTCAATTAAAATGGCATTTAAAATTTGCGCAAAACATTAATTAATTATTTTTGCCTTGTAAAAAAAAAAAAAATCGAATTTATTAATTAATAAACAAGGAAATTTAATTAATTAATTATTGTTTGCAATAAAAATGGAGCGCTTGAGTTTATTTTATGAAGGTCGGCCTTTGTTATTTATTAAAAATCATTTATAATTGCTTTATTATTACCAAGTCGGCCTTAAGGTAAGTATGAGGTGAGCGCTATAAAGGGAGGGTGAAAATCTTCATTTTCACATCATCATTTTCATCTCTTACATGCGATTTGAGGAAGACAAAGGAGAAATGCGATTTGGAGTATGCAAAGGAAGGCGCCAAGATCATTCAAGGGGAGGAGCGAATTTCAAAGGGAGAAGTGCTAAGTTGTGTTCAAGGAGGTGCGAATTTATATCCAAAGGAAGGCGTTAGTACTATCCAAGGAAGTGCGAACTTGTCCAAGGCATTGGAGATCACGTCAATGACATATCAAAGATGGCGAAATTGCTAACTTGAAGAAAAGATCACGTCCAAGGCTTGAAGGGTGGCGAAGTTGATAAGAGGAACGTTCTTTTGAAGATCACATCAAGACTATCGGATTTCAAATTTTGCCTAGGCGAATTCCTTTATTTTGCATTTTAGAGTTAAGCTCTCAAGTAAGGTATGGCAAGATCTCTTGTTTTAATTTCAAATTTTGATCGTCATTGCCTTAATTTTGAATTTTGAAATTTTGTTTTGCCTTAGCTCAGTTGTTTTTAGGAAATGATTAATAAAGGACTTATCATTAAGTTTCCTAAAATTTGCTCTCTAATTTATGTTATGTATTGCAAAATCATGTTACTAATTTTGAAATGTTGTGTAGGCGTCAAATGGAGGTCTCTTCAAGGAAAATCAAGCCGGATCAAGGACGGTCTTCGCCAGGACGATCAAGCCAAGACATGGGCGACCTCTTTCAATCCAGCGTTCCAAGGCGAGGTACATCGTCATCCTGCACATCAAGGACAAAAGGAGTTAGAACAAGAGTTAATTAAAGATAGCCTCTCAACGACATCAAATTGAATATCTAGCAAGCTTCAAGTGTCAGATGAGGTGGCGTCCTAGTCATCATTTCTCCAATCAGTGAAGTCCATCTCAGCATGTCCAGATTCAATGTACTTAACTCATGGAAGGTGGCACAAACTCCGATGTACCTACCCCGGCTATCCATTGGTCGATTTTTCTAAAAGGGACATGTGTCCAAGCAATACAATTTTATCATTGGTCAAGCATTAAATGTTATGTAATGGTTGTAACAAACCCTAATTAGGGTTTTCATTGTAAAATCTTGGCCATTGATCTTGAATTGATCTAAGCCATCAAATTGTATTGTGGGCACTATATAAGCCCAGGCATTTCATTTTGTAAGAAAAAAAATTTTAGATGATTAGAGAGAGTTGTAAATAGTTGGAAGAGTTAGAATATAGTTGATAGAATAGCAATTAGAGTAGAATAGGAGGACAAGGCAAGAAATTGTTGCCATTGATTGTAAACAAACTCCATTTTCATTGAAGTAATGGTGAAATATGTCGTTTTCTTGCAATTTTCATGGTTTCTTGTTGAAGTCTTCAATCTTAGATGGTAGATAATTAGATGAATGGAGGAAATGTGATTGATTGATGGTGGAATTCGTACATCCATACTACTAGCAGTTTGTTGATTGCAGACTTGCCTTGCGTAGTCAACTGGAATCATTCAGCTTAAGCTCAATTTCAATTTGTCGCCTCTTCATTGACATGCATCAACTTGGATGGTATCTATGCCTGCGGTGATGATTTGAACATCATAAAGCTCCCTTAGAAGATCGCACTAGTCTTGTGTAGATGTTCCATTGATGTCAAAACAAGATCTAGTTAGAGTTTTGTCAAAAATCAAATCATTGCTCCTACATTCTTAGTATTAGGATTAGATCCTCTCTTCGCCCTTATCCTTTTTCCATTTTTTTCAAATCTAAGTTAGTAAGAGCCTGTGTCCAGCAAAGCAGATCGGAAGTTCAATGTAAGTCCCCTTGTGATTCCAGCAAATCACATCATACCACTGGAGCTTGTCCACACGTAGAGACCCTACATCAAAGAACCTTGGAGTCTACCTAACTGATCCTTTATGCGAATCTTCAGCAGTTAGAGACTATTTTCTCAAGAGAGGATAAGATACCCTTAGGTATTTTATTCTGTGTTAGGCTGTGTATAAAACACACGTCAACAGAATTGGCGCTAGAAGGAGGGCTTGATCGCGATGAATGCCTAACACTTGAAAATCCAGATTCTATCAATTCATAATTTACAAGGAGCAATCTTAAGGACCTTTTCA
The DNA here is from genome assembly GCF_030272615.1 of Cryptomeria japonica. NCBI lineage: Eukaryota > Viridiplantae > Streptophyta > Pinopsida > Cupressales > Cupressaceae > Cryptomeria > Cryptomeria japonica. The sequence goes on along the minus strand of NC_081408.1, from coordinate 432,000,172 downwards.
CCCTCCTCTCGCGCACAACAGAATTGGCGCTAGAAGGAGGGCTGAGCATTTGAACGTCAGATCCTGAGAAGCGCTTGACAGTGAACACGAACTCTTGAATCCAAGGAAGATCAGTGGAAAGCTTTTTCTCAAACACTCGAAGGAAGGTGACTGCTGGATCGTTAGTTGGACTTACGCAAGAAGGAACCAAGCTGGAACCAGTTGAACGTTCAAGTTGAATCCGAGATATTCAAGATCTCTCTTATTCCAGAAAATCCAAAAAAGCGAAAAATAGAAAATCCAAAAAAAAAGTGAAAAATTGAAAATCCAAAAAAATCAAAAAATCAAAAAATCAAAAAAGAAAAGAATTCTCATGGAGCGGCAACAGTTTCACGAGGAGCAACAAGTTGATTTTCCTGAACTTTGGTGGAGATTAGATACACAACTTTATCCACGCAGATTGTCCGAGTTTGCAAGACCAGGGCAGTGTCGAGTTCACGAGACAGAGGAACATGATGAGATGCATTGCTTGAAGTACTTATCAAGGATGGAATCGGCAGCACAGGGAAAAATCTTCTTTTGGGATGTCCCTAGGCCAAAAACGGAAGAAGGCAACTTCAGTGTCCCAGAGACTAAAGATCCTCTTCTAAGCTTCATGTGGATGATCGAGAGTCAACTCGTTTTGGATGGTGAAATGCGTCTTGAAAACATATTGCTACCATTGTGGTGTAGAATTCACAACTCACCTCACTCGGAATTTACTTGCTCAGTATGTGAAATGGCTATCAATCAAGTCAGAAACCAGTTTGGAATGCCAACTTTGTCCGAGGAAGAGCGTATTATGAACATATCTTGGGGTGCACATCTTGCAGCCGAATTTAGGAGAACCTATGAACAGGACATTGCTCCAACATTTGAATGTGAGAATGATCAATTGTACGTTGACGATACCAATGCACCTGATGATCAATGTATTACAATGGATAGCCTGCCATGCCTTGCACCTGAAAAAGAATACCATGAAACAAAAGTTGAAGAATCAGTTGAAAATACAATAATAAAGGAAGATCCAGGAGTTGAACAAGCAATTAAAGAGGATGACTCATTCCTTGAAGAATTCTCACTTATGCTACAAAAGGAGATCCTTGAGATTGAATTGCAGGAGTTTTCAAATGGCCTCATTGAAGAAGACAATCAAGTTGAGATATTGAGTGAAGAGCTACAAATCATCATAAGTGAGCCCAGGTACGAAGAACAATTCAAAGGGGCGCTTAAAGATTTCATCACCATTATGCTATTTGAGGAAGCATTGAAGGATCTTGTAGAGGAAACACAAATGGAATCACTGCCAAATTTTTTTCTAGATAAGCAAGTTACTGTGAGTGATGTGATCCATTATCAGCTCCGACCTCCCGAGACTATACTTGAAGAAGAAAGGCCACCTGAGATTATCTTTGATCCACTAGAGGAGATGTTTGAAGCTCAATCCATCAAGGAGACTCTCATTTTTGAAGATATGCTAACAAAATTTCATGAAGATGCCTGGTTTATGCAAGATATCTCAGTGAAAACAGAGAATCTTGAGCTATTCAAAGGGGCGCTGAGCTTGTTTCAAGAACTTCCTAATCTAGATCAACATGTTGTGGATGCTCGTGGAATGGTTCATCACCAATGGCGACCTCCTGGAGAAGCTGGTGACCTCGCTTCCGACAATACAGTGTCGTCTGAGCCTGAAATATGTCAGGTCGTCTCTTTCCTTAATCCTAGCCTTGAAAGTTATTATGATTTTGATTATGGGGATTTTGGGAAAACAACTTGCATCTGGATTGATCATGGTCCTAACGAATTACCTCAGTTGATCATTTTGAGTGAAAACTTGCTTGAGTATGAGAAATGCATGGTGAGAGTTTGCTTTTCTGTATTTAAGGATGAATTTGCCCGATTGAGAACCGTCACGTTTGCCATACTCCTGTTGCACAACCTGAGAAATCATGTAAAGTTATGTGTATATTTTGCTTCCTTGAGTCGTGTCGAGTCTAGGACTCTTGTATATAGGTTTAGAGTAGGTTTTCTTTTTGTGTTTTTAGATTAGAGGTCTTTTGAGCCTTGTTCTTGATTTGCCTTGAGTCATTTGACTCATGATCTAGTGTGGCTCAGGTAGTTTAGTAGTTTTCTTTTGGTGTGCGTTTTAGTTTAGTTTGCTTTGGGTCGGTTTGTCGGTCGGTTTGCTTTAGTTTAGGTGTCTTGAGTGGGAGTCTCCATCTTGTGAGAAAGGCGTTTGTGTTGTTGCCCGCACGCTGGCAATATCCTGGATCTTATGTTAGACTCATTTCTTAGATATCTATTCATGAAGTGCTCGGAATCCGAGGTTGTTCCTCTTTAGCTTTATCATCTGATCAGGACCTGTATTTGACTTGGAAGGGAATCATTTTCTGTGTCTTGATGCCGACATCTGTTGATTACTATATCTTCACACATTAATAGACTCCGAGTCATTATGGTTTTCAGGCAAAGCTGTGATTGGTGAAAAATCTAAAATCTAGCTTCAGCGCCACCGCAATCCTCAAACCCTAGTAAGCTTCACTGCTTACGAGCCAAAGGAATTGACGGAGAGAAAAAGCAATATCAAAAGGAAAAAATGAAAAAAAAGAGAAAACGAAAAAGAAAAATGAGGAGAAAAATGAAATGAAATGAAATATCAAAATTGGCTAAAGGGAATATGCGAGTAACTCCATCGGGGCTATAGACGCCTGGCTGGCAATGGAGCAATGTTCGTGAGCTTGCGGCGATAACCTCGTCGGGACTATGGACGTCTGGCTGGCAGCGAGGCTCTATCCAGGATGCTTTTGAAGTTCAGATAAACTACGTAGCTAATCACAGGGGAACCTGAAAGTTATAGTTGTCTTGTCGAGAGGAATGAATACACTTGCACACACTTGGGTAATCAAAGACTAAGTGTCTAGATTTGGTTAAAGATTCTCCTTCTACTTTGAGTGCATTTTCTAATCTCTTGATGAGCTCGGTTGAATTTTCCAGAGGTTCTAGGTGTCGATTGAGTCTTTATCTCTGAAATGTTTTTCAACATTTATTCAAGGTGGCGCTAGATGTTGTGACGTTTTCACACATCACCCCATTGCAAATGGGGACCCATGTTTTTTTGCTCATTTTGTTCGTTTTCGCTTTGCTTTTTCTAGGGTTTTGTTAGTTTGTTAGTTGTCTGGATTTAGGGTCAAGCCTTAGGGTTCTAATTACCGTCTTTTCGGACCAAAATCCAGTCGTTTTTGAGGGCTTTTGAGTTTCCTTTTCTAGAATGCAAATTTTGAATGCAATGAATTTGCCAGAATGGTCTAATTTTCAATTGGAATGTTCATGCAGAGCTTAAACTTGTCTAAGTGTTGAAGATGAAATGTGAATTTTTGTCCAATTGAATATTTTTGACCAAATTTTGACTTTTTTGAATTTTGATCCTGGGCATTGGAATTGATTTGTTTTCGCCTCGTGAAGTGTTAAAATGTGAAAAATCTTGTTATTTTGGCCTGTAGGAGCAAAATCGCTCCTGTCCCTCAGTGAAGGACAGGAGCTCAATCTCAAATATCTCATCATTCTTGCAGAGTCCAGACAAATTTTACGTTTGAAGTGATGGAGAACGACGAGATCTTTCCATTGAATATAAATTGAAGATTTTCATGAGCACAGAAATGCCTCCAGGAGGAAAATCGCTCCTGTCCCTCAGTGAAGGACCGGAGCTACAATTCAAATTTCGTCTTGTCCTTGCAAGATTTTGAAAGTTTAATGATTTGAGGACGTCCGAAGGAAGATACTTTGCCAAATGAATATAATTTGATATGCAAAAACGAAGGAGAATGACCTATATTGACCATATCGCTCCTGTCCCTCTCCAAGGGACCAGGGCGAGGTACCTTGTAGCTCTCGTCCCTCTCCCAGGGACCAGAGCGATTTCCTTCATTATGTAAAATCCAGACAAAGGTCAAGGCAAGTTTACGTTCAAAAACAAGGAAAAACATGAGATAAATGCGTTGAATATAAATTGAAGATTTTTGGGACGTCCATAACAGTGCTAAATGCCTAAATCGCTCCTGTCCCTCAGTGAAGGACCGGAGCTACAAATCCAATTTTGCTTTGTCCTTGCAAGATTTTAACGTCTTGACGATGTGAAAAGGTCCAAAGAGGTACATTTTATCAAATGAATATAACTTGAAGTGCTGTCGGGGAGATCAACAGGGTAGCAAGTCCGGCTTGAGTGAGGTCCTGATCCTGAAATTTGGCCAAGTCTGGAATGTCCTGATCCTGAAATTTGACTAAGTCTGGAAACTAAAAAACCTCCAAAAACTAGATTTTGCAATATAACTCCTGGAGGTCTGAAACCACTCTCAAACATCCTGAAAGTATATATGGAATATAACTTAAAGTATAAGAAAGAAGAAACATAGAAGGAAATGTCACTTATACTTAAATGTTATATTCCATTAAAATTGTCCTGATCGAGAGTGCGAAAAGTCAAATTTCGCTCGTGTCCTTCTCCAAGGGTCCAGAGCGAAATGCGCTCGTGTCCCTCTCCAAGGGACCAAGGCGAATCGCTCGTGTCCCTCACCAAGGGACCAGAGCGAAAATGCTTAGTTGAGCCATTCCTGACCTTGTTTGGACGAATCGAGACATCAAAGGCATGGTGAAGGACGAAATGAGCATGATAGAACATCCAGACTTGATCAAAAAACAATGAAATGATGAAGTTTTGCCTAGAGGGTCAAATTCGCTCCTGTCCCTCACTGAAGGACCAGAGCGAAGTTCTTCATAAGGTACGATCTGGGCAAAGATCAAGCAAATTTTATGTTCGAAGGCAAGAAAGGAGGTCAATCGAACCCGTTGAAGACAAATTGAAGATTATCAAACGTCAACAAAGGACCAAAATGCTTAAGTTCGCTCCTGTCCCTCAGGGAGGGACCAGAGCGATTTTTGTTATAGATGATTTTCTCGCCAAATTTCAACCGATCTCAAGGCATGAATGAATGAAAGGAGGCATTGCGAATCCGTTGAATATAATTTTCGAAGGTGATGAAGTGAAATGAAGCCCACAAGAGCAAAATCGCTCCTGTCCCTCAGTCAGGGACCAGGGCGATGAGGTACGTATCTTCCCACTTTTTCATTTTTGGGCGCTAAACAAATATTTTTGAATTTATTTTAAATGCTAAAAATCGATAATCTTTGAAAATTCAATTAAAATGGCATTTAAAATTTGCGCAAAACATTAATTAATTATTTTTGCCTTGTAAAAAAAAAAAAAATCGAATTTATTAATTAATAAACAAGGAAATTTAATTAATTAATTATTGTTTGCAATAAAAATGGAGCGCTTGAGTTTATTTTATGAAGGTCGGCCTTTGTTATTTATTAAAAATCATTTATAATTGCTTTATTATTACCAAGTCGGCCTTAAGGTAAGTATGAGGTGAGCGCTATAAAGGGAGGGTGAAAATCTTCATTTTCACATCATCATTTTCATCTCTTACATGCGATTTGAGGAAGACAAAGGAGAAATGCGATTTGGAGTATGCAAAGGAAGGCGCCAAGATCATTCAAGGGGAGGAGCGAATTTCAAAGGGAGAAGTGCTAAGTTGTGTTCAAGGAGGTGCGAATTTATATCCAAAGGAAGGCGTTAGTACTATCCAAGGAAGTGCGAACTTGTCCAAGGCATTGGAGATCACGTCAATGACATATCAAAGATGGCGAAATTGCTAACTTGAAGAAAAGATCACGTCCAAGGCTTGAAGGGTGGCGAAGTTGATAAGAGGAACGTTCTTTTGAAGATCACATCAAGACTATCGGATTTCAAATTTTGCCTAGGCGAATTCCTTTATTTTGCATTTTAGAGTTAAGCTCTCAAGTAAGGTATGGCAAGATCTCTTGTTTTAATTTCAAATTTTGATCGTCATTGCCTTAATTTTGAATTTTGAAATTTTGTTTTGCCTTAGCTCAGTTGTTTTTAGGAAATGATTAATAAAGGACTTATCATTAAGTTTCCTAAAATTTGCTCTCTAATTTATGTTATGTATTGCAAAATCATGTTACTAATTTTGAAATGTTGTGTAGGCGTCAAATGGAGGTCTCTTCAAGGAAAATCAAGCCGGATCAAGGACGGTCTTCGCCAGGACGATCAAGCCAAGACATGGGCGACCTCTTTCAATCCAGCGTTCCAAGGCGAGGTACATCGTCATCCTGCACATCAAGGACAAAAGGAGTTAGAACAAGAGTTAATTAAAGATAGCCTCTCAACGACATCAAATTGAATATCTAGCAAGCTTCAAGTGTCAGATGAGGTGGCGTCCTAGTCATCATTTCTCCAATCAGTGAAGTCCATCTCAGCATGTCCAGATTCAATGTACTTAACTCATGGAAGGTGGCACAAACTCCGATGTACCTACCCCGGCTATCCATTGGTCGATTTTTCTAAAAGGGACATGTGTCCAAGCAATACAATTTTATCATTGGTCAAGCATTAAATGTTATGTAATGGTTGTAACAAACCCTAATTAGGGTTTTCATTGTAAAATCTTGGCCATTGATCTTGAATTGATCTAAGCCATCAAATTGTATTGTGGGCACTATATAAGCCCAGGCATTTCATTTTGTAAGAAAAAAAATTTTAGATGATTAGAGAGAGTTGTAAATAGTTGGAAGAGTTAGAATATAGTTGATAGAATAGCAATTAGAGTAGAATAGGAGGACAAGGCAAGAAATTGTTGCCATTGATTGTAAACAAACTCCATTTTCATTGAAGTAATGGTGAAATATGTCGTTTTCTTGCAATTTTCATGGTTTCTTGTTGAAGTCTTCAATCTTAGATGGTAGATAATTAGATGAATGGAGGAAATGTGATTGATTGATGGTGGAATTCGTACATCCATACTACTAGCAGTTTGTTGATTGCAGACTTGCCTTGCGTAGTCAACTGGAATCATTCAGCTTAAGCTCAATTTCAATTTGTCGCCTCTTCATTGACATGCATCAACTTGGATGGTATCTATGCCTGCGGTGATGATTTGAACATCATAAAGCTCCCTTAGAAGATCGCACTAGTCTTGTGTAGATGTTCCATTGATGTCAAAACAAGATCTAGTTAGAGTTTTGTCAAAAATCAAATCATTGCTCCTACATTCTTAGTATTAGGATTAGATCCTCTCTTCGCCCTTATCCTTTTTCCATTTTTTTCAAATCTAAGTTAGTAAGAGCCTGTGTCCAGCAAAGCAGATCGGAAGTTCAATGTAAGTCCCCTTGTGATTCCAGCAAATCACATCATACCACTGGAGCTTGTCCACACGTAGAGACCCTACATCAAAGAACCTTGGAGTCTACCTAACTGATCCTTTATGCGAATCTTCAGCAGTTAGAGACTATTTTCTCAAGAGAGGATAAGATACCCTTAGGTATTTTATTCTGTGTTAGGCTGTGTATAAAACACACGTCAACAGGTCCCCACTCTGAAAAAGCAAAAAAGCAGGCATCCCTAAAAAATTGGGAAAATTTTCTAAAAATAGCTATACCAAGGATTGGGCTAAAAATGCCAAAAACAAAACTTCCCAAAAAATAGGAAAAAGCAAAAAAGCAAACTTTCTAAAAATAGAAAGTTGTTCATATTCGTTCAAATCAATTGCATTCTTCGTCCTTTGGCCTTTCTAGGCACTTTGACGGTGTCTGGACTCTGTTATCACTTGGCTTGCACAAACTGACTTTCAATCTCTGGGACTCAAATTGTTCAAAACTTGACAGAACCGAGCAGAACTGAAGTGGAAGGCCATGAGCACTAACAAAAACTCTAGGAAGCAAGAAAGGAGAGGGTCCCCATCTTCAATGGGGCGATGTGTGAAAAAGGTCACAACAGTACTCTTCACATGACACAGATGTAAAGTGCATTTGGCTAATTACAACAAGTGGCTATTATATTTGTGTAACAACAGTGTTTAGTAGAAGTGTAGTTATCCTTCGTAATTATTGATGGATAAGTATTGATTTAATCAAAGCTTGTATGAATTTGAGGACACTTATTGGAGAATTTGTGCTACTATCAGTCTTTGTTTTTTTCTTTTTGGATTGGTAAATTAGGGATCAATGGTCTCGCAGCTTTTGGGGCACAAATGAAAGCCTGGGCCCTAGGTGCACATCTTATGCACTTTCTTGAAAATATTCTCTAGGCATTAATGCTGCGGCAACAGGAACAAGCCTAGCAGTTCCCAGGGTGATTTGAATCTGGGTCTTCAAATTGTTGTTTGATTTCAGTTTCAGATTTTGAAAGATTTAAAACATTTGTGGATTTTAAGTTTTACTTTTAATCATAACACAGTTTACAGCAATTACCAATTTAAACATTCATACAAGTATTTTAATGAACGATGCACAGGTTTTAACCATCTTGGTTATGGCATATAGACTTCTGCCAAGAAATATTGTAGAATTTTACAAATGTTCAACCCATATTGGGGATTTTACAATGCCACAAATGTGGGAACTCCTACAAATGTTTCCATTGGAATTTGGCTCTCATCGAAAAGTATTCTTTTAGTTCTTATTTTTTCGGTTGATGCAGTTGTTCCTATCTGTACCTTTATTTTCTTATAAATATTCAGGTGTACAATGCAAATCTCTTACGTGTATAAATAATCTGTTGCTCTTATAGAATTTCTTCTTCTTCCATTTCTTGTCATTTGTATTTGTTAAGGGATGTCACAAAGAAGGCTATTGAAATACTCGCCTTGTCTCTAGGCGCATGTGCACTACCTATATGTACAAAGCTGAAATTCTTGGTGATGTTTATTTGCAATTTATGGCTTTTGAATTTATTATGTTTGCAACTCATCTTCATTTATCTATTTTCTGTACAGGAGATATCTCAGGAGATGTTACAATTCATGCAAAACTTGCGTAAGGTATCACATTAATGGTTTGCTCTCTTTAGAACTGGTCTCCATTCATTGACTAACATTGCTATTTTCCTGAAGTTTCTTCTATTTCTAGAAAATAATATTAAGAGTGCTGATTTTTGTTATGGTACAATATGTGGAATAACAATACTTTTTGGCATGCAGGTTGTGGCTGTGGGAGTTGTTGGTGGTTCAGACTTAGTAAAAATAACCGAACAGCTCGGCAAAACTGGTCTGCACTAATTGCTTTCAAATATCTTGGAAATGGAAGAAGAAATGAGATTAGAGAGAAATAAGTAACATAATATCACACTTCTCTCCACGTGGAAAAATATTAGTATGAATTATTCTTGACAATTTACAGTTCTGTATGCCATGATTCCCTCCTTTCAACTAGGAAGAGGAAATTTATCGTGGCATAGTTTGAGATGAAGGGGATGCAAAATTTTCATTTTAAGAAGCTATTACCCCACAACCTTTGGCAAGACCAAAAGTCACAATAAGTCTAAAAATGCTAGAATTTTGTCAAGAAGTTCTGAATTCTAATAATGCTCATGAACTAAAGCTATGCAGATTACTAAGTATTCTTGGGATTTTGTGGTTATGAATGTCCATGGTTTATCTATAACCAGATTAACAAATCTTCAAATGTGAAATATATCAATTGCTATGTAAAAAGGTACAAAAGTATCCAATTTAAGAGGCCAATGTTTCTTGTGAGCTAGTCTACATGTGCATTTGGCAAGAACACAAGCTACAATAGGACTTTGAACATTAGATATTTTGTTACATGGATCTAACAATGCTCATTAAATAGAGGTTAAGATTCTTTACTCTCAATAAAACAACAGTACCTAAATGCAATGAGATTTTCAATGGATGGACTTCCATTTGTATATAGTCAAGGACTAAGAAAATATTTACTGTTATTATAAAAGAGATTATACTTGTTTGCTAATTAGAGTTTTCTGTTCACAATAGTTTGTTTATGCTTTATCTTATTGAATTTGCACTTGACCCTTAAATGGATAAATACTCTTCATCGTGACTGTGTCAACCAAGATGAATTTTAGAATCTAATTTCTCTATAATTTTTCTGCCCTAAAAAAATAACTGCTCAACATGATTTATTTGGTGATTCTTTGGATCTTGCTACTTGCAGTTATTACTGATTACGATTATGTCTTCTCAGAAAATGGTCTTGTTGCTTATAAAGATGGCAATTTGATTGGTAATCAGGTAAGTTTATTGCTTCCCAGGAATGGATTTGTGAAATAATGATAGAATTAACATCAATTCAATTTTCTTCTGCTTCTTCTTCTTCTTCTTCTTCTTCTTCTGTGTTATGTATGTTGTAATATTGTCTATTTCATAGGAATATGTATTGCCACTTGGACACTAAAACTTGCCAGGCATACTACCATCATGACATTCATAACTATGTAATTAAATCATCCCCATAATGCAAATCATTGCATAGATTTGATGGGTCTGACTTGTACAACAGACTAATATATACTGATACACTAATTCAAAATGCTACTAAGGCCTTACAATGAACACATATATGAATATATACTGATTTTACTATTTTACAGAGCCACGACCTGCAACCCATGCTGTAGCCTCAGAGCCTTGATTTTACTAGTCAACCAAACCAAAGCCTCAGAAGCTCAGCTTACAAATGAACTTTGCTCAACACTTAAGCGCCTCTGGAAATTTCATTCAACACCTTTGCAGAAAAACGTTGACCAAAAAGAAACCTTTAAAAGACGAAATGTGAAAAAATTGTCACAAAACCCACCTTATGCCAGACAAGTTTTTTGCCCCAAATCTCCCTTTTTTTGTGATTAAACCTACCAGTTTGGCATACTATTCAGAATATCTGGCTGTAATTTTTAAAATTAGTTGGGGCCAAGTAATACGGCGAGTTAGTTGCCACATGTTGTGACTCAATCACACGTCACCCCATTTCAAATGGGGACCCCTTACTTTTTAGGCCCTCTTGGTCTTTTGGTTTTGGTTCTTTGGGTCTTTTCGCAACAGTCTCTTCGGTCTCCTTGGTTTGCAAGTGTTTTAGGTGAATATGATCAAGTCTACAAGTCGTTTGAGTAAATTTGGCCAAGTTTGGAGCTTGTTTGGTTTATTGTAGGGTTTTGCCCTTCAGACTTAGATTTGAGGTCTTTTCCTCAGTGTTTTGGAAAAACTGAGTGTTGCAATGAAATCAGGACCCTTCAAGGAAACTACCAGTGAGATTTGAGCGAATTTTGAGCAATTAGAAAGTTCCACTGCCTCCCGGATTGTCTTTACTTTTGCCAAAAATCAAATTTACTATTTTTAGTAAGTGTCATCCTATCCTAGTCTCCCTAATTTTGACGTTTTTAAGTACTTACTTTTTTAGTAAGCCTATTTTTGGCAGGTCCATCATAGGCAAAGGTCCTGACATTGAAGACATAACCTTCTTGAAAATCCATGGCTAAATCCGGAAAGTTGAAAAAGCAGACAAGTGGTTAGAGAAGTGGCTAAGTGTGGATTTATTTCCTGAAGTGGAAAGGCATGAAAAATCTTGTAAGGCAAAAGAAATCCGCTTCAAAATCCAAAAATGCCATCCCAATCAAGAAAAGTGAAAAATGGCTGTGTGGAAGAAAATCAAGCAAGAATCCTTCACCCCATGGAAAAGGCATTCCGGGAATAGGTTAGGTGCTAAAGTGAGCTCATGAAGGAATTCCAAGAAATGTGAAAAATTCCTCCACTACATGGTTTTAGCACCCAAGCATGGAGGGTGGGGGCCAAATAGGGGATGCAGAGGAATTTTCCTCCAACCCAAATTCCTACACACCATGGATTCAGTGCCCATGGATGAGTGTAGAGCCCTAGAAAGGGGTAAGGAAGGAATTTTCCTTCCAAGGTCAAAATCCTGCATCATGTGATTCTAGCGCTCAAGCAAGAAGGATGGGTGCCAAATGAGGGGCGTGGAGGATGTTCTCCCCCCAAACAAAATTCCTTCACCATGTGACTTTAGCGTCTAGGTATGGATGCATAGCGCCAAAATGGCCTTGTGGTGGAATTTTCCCCCAAAGTCCAAATTCCTGTAGCATGTGTTTTTGGTGCCCAGTTTGAGTGAGGAGCGCTGAATGAAGGTGAAGGAGGAATTCTATGCAAAGTTTAAAATCCTCAAGGTGGTTTTGGCGCCCAGTAGGGAGGTAGAGCGCTAGAATGTTGTAAGGAAAGAATTTTCCTTCCCAAACAAAATTCGTCCATAATAAAAAATTCGCCCAAGGACAAAATTCAAAGATAAAGAATTCCAAGGCACAAGAGAAAAAATTGTTCAAGAAGAATTTTCTCTCTTGAATTTTGGAGCTCAAAATGGAAAAAATTCCTAAAACTAGGAAAAGTGGCAAATTGATAAAAAATCTCCCTCCGAACAAGATGAATTCAAAAACACAAAAAAATCTTCACAAATTTTTTTCTCTTCAGGAATTTTCTCTCTCCAAAATCCAGACAAATAGGATTTCTTTCTAGATGGATAAATTTTTAAAAATTCTAAGTTGAAAGGAAAATCTTTCAAAATATCCTTCTGAATTCGAAATGGAAAGATTTTCACAATCAACGAGTTGACAACATGCAAAAGGGAATATTCCGAATTTATGACACATGACTTTTAAGGAATTTTGGAAATTTCCATTTTTGAACTCAACGATAATGTCAAGATCCGTTTGCATGGCGAGTTGTCAAGGAAAGTATGACACATTTTTAAATGCAGCTGCTAAGTTTAACCTCTCGCCAACTTAGCAATGTGGTAGAGAAATTCTATTTAAACGATGAATCACAATTCATTTCTCACGCAAGTTTTGGAGAAATTTGAAGTTGGAGAGGTGGAGAAAAATCAAATTCGAAGAATTTATTTATTTTCCAGAAGTTCTTGTTCGCAGAGGTTCTATTTTATTCCACATTGGAAATTTACATGCTAGAATTTCTTCTCCACCATTTAATCTAATTCCTTTCAATGATTTTTTATGTTAATTTATTTTGTTTTGTAGGAATGGCGAAATCTAGAAAGGCTACGACTACTTCCTAACAACGCAAATTAAGAACGAGATGAAAGGATTCCTTCTAGAATCCATGATTATTCCTACGTGGAAGGAAATCAGCGATACCAACTTGGGAACTTTCCAACTGGAGCTTTCAAGAACAGGATTTTCGGAATAGCTGGACGTGCTCCATCACCCACTACTGTCAAATTTAATAAGAGTGGAATCGTCTCAGTTGGTGGTTTCCCTCTAGCCGTCCAATGCCTAGAGTTGATCTTAGAATGTGCAAAGCATTATAATCCTGAAAGAAGGGCAATTTTAACATCAGATGGCAAGCTTCTAGCCAACCTGCCCGCGAAAGCAATTGGTGAGACATTTGGAATTCCGGCGTATCATTATATGACATACAAAACCAAGGATAGGGCGACAACAATATATGAGGCTAGTGTTGAAAGATGTGCCAAGATTATTAACAAAACTTGGATGGTGAAGTCAAGGCCTCATCACAAAAATGCCCAAGCAAGTCACCAATTTTGACTTAAAGCAAGAGTATGTTGACCTAGTGATGATGTTGAATAGGATTATGGGATGTCCGCATGCCTTAACATTTGAAACTTGGATGTTCTTCTTCATTTGCGAAATTATGAATGCCAATGGGATGGTAGATTGGGCAAGATAGATTATCCACTACCTGAATGAGCAACTGAAGAATTTGAAGCAGAAGTAGACCCGATCCTTTACATGAGCTCGTATGTGATTTATTTGCTGGCAAGGACGGGTAACTTTGATAGCATGCCAGGAAAAGGGCCCATGGGATGTGGGCCAAGACAGTTGAAAGTCCACGAATGCTATCCCCAGTTGCACTTGTACAACACTGATTCTTTCAAGTTGGTGAATGATGCTTTCACAATGTACTTAACCAGATTATTGCAAGGTGAACTCCAAACGAGGTTGTCGCCAGAAGCCAGAGCACTGATACAAAAATTTGGGGCCTGGTACATTCAATTTCCAAAGTTTACTTACATTCGAATCCAAGGGTTTTCCTTTTAGCTGCACAAGCTACCAAGGTATCCAATGGACAAAATGGTGTCGTTGGATCTCACTAGGTAGTTGATCGCCTACAACAAGATTCAAAAGAGGAAGGGGAAGTTGTCCATTGAATTCCCTATTGTCCTTGGCGACTATGTGGAAATGTGTTTGATATTGGTGGCGGCTGAAAAGTCCATTGAAGTGTTGGCATTTTATCACTTGACATTGCATAGGATCAAATCTTACTTTGATCCATATAATAAAATTAGGATGGTTGCTAGAATGAAATTCAAACACAAATTTCACTTGGAAGACTTTTGGGCTAATGCTAAGGACGATCTTGAGATCAGGAAAAAAAATGTTTTCCACATTGCCCCTTGACATGGTCAGAATTGGTGAAATTATTTAGGTGCCAGATCAAGTGAAGGAAGATCCGGATGTGGTTCAATCAGAATTTGAAAAGTTGAAGGATAGACCCATCCAGGCTTCGAATTGGTTGGAGCCAGAAATTGATGATTGGATGTCTTAGCTAGACTAGTTTTAAAATACACCAGGCAGTGGATTGATCAACACATCAGGACACTGAGGGAAGGAAATGTTCGCCTAAGCTACCAATTAATGGAAAATATGGATTCCCATGGTGAAGCCATAGAGGGGTCATCACAAGCCCAAGCTGAAGAGGGAGAAATCCAGCAGGAAAGAGTTGAGAACAGTAAAGAAAAGAATATTCCTAAGAAGTCAAGAACAAGGAAGAGGAAAGATGCCCAACCTGAGGTCCAATAGGAGCCCAACTAGAGGAGCCTCAGCAGAAAAGGTCAAGAGTGGAGGAAGCACAATCGCTAGCCAGTTCCTCCAATGTATAGGAAGTTGAGATGTTTGCACAAGAAGCTCCAAGAAGTCAGCCTCAGGAAATATTTTTGATAAGGCACCAACACAAGATATGCTTAGCGCCAGTGCTTCTCACAGACCAGTTTAGTCGGCAGTTCAAAGGCAGCAACTTCCTCCTAGCCTAGAATAGCAAGACCAGGATGGTCTCATTAATACAATTCTCGAAGACATGGAGGAAGTTTCATAGGAGCAAGTGCACATGGAAGTTCAGGATTAACCACCGGCTGCTCCTGATTGGCTCAAGGAAAGAATGAAAAGAGAGATGGAAGAGGAAATGGATCCCATGCAAGAATTGGAAAGACTTCTGGGTAAAATGGACAAACCAGCTAAGAAGAAGGCAGCTAGGAAGTTTTCAAAGATTACAAGGAATGAGTCTGGATCTAGAACATTGCACTTGGCTGAGCCTGTAGTAGACTAAGACAAAAGTGGGATCACGCTCGATGAATATATGATCAGGGAAGTCAATTTGGGGCGTGCATCCACGACACAAGTAGTGGAAGATTTTGAAGAATCTTCCTTGGCCATGAAGGAGAAATTAAAGAAGATGAAAGAAAAGATTAAGAGGCTGAAGGGCGAAAATGAGGTCTTATGTGAGTATGTGCGGAGTTTTAAACATCCACTCAGAGAGGAAGATCCATTTTTTGTCCTTCCCTCCTCTGTTCTTAAGGAATTTGTTGATGGTAAAAAAGTAAGGAAAAGAGCTCAATGCTCTAAGGAGTGGGTAGAATATGTTTTCACTTCAGCTGGAAAGTTTATTGATGACTTGGCTCATGCTCATTCTAGAATCCTTTCTATCTTGAACAAGTTAGAAGTTGCGGATAATTCATGGGAGGATTTGCACATTTACCAGGACTTAACTATTTCGTGGGTCAGAGCCTTAATGAAAATTCCCAAGCAGATGTCGATTGATGGGAAAGTTGTCCAAGAGAATGATGTTTATGACTTCCTGCGGTGGTTTTATGCCGTTTACACTGGAAAGGGACCTTTTGAGAGATTCAACAACAAGTCTACTTCTTTTAAGGACTCAGTCAGGAAAGTACAAGGAGAAGTTCTTAATGCAATTGAGGCGTTATTTGCCAGAAGATTGACTGAGAAGGAATTGGCGGTTGACTTCCTGAGGGACCGGTTTATTTTCCAAGGTACATCTAGAAAATGTTTCCTTGTTCTCCAGCACAATGCAGAGGACTCAGCAAACGGTGACAGATTGGGAGAAGTTTTTCTCCAAGTGCGAACAGGAAATTTCCTTGTTGAAATTTTAGATGGAGAATGTGCCAAGTATCTCCGTAGGAGAATTGGAGGCCATCATTGCCAAATTCATCGCATTTTCCATTAATGAGCGAGATAATTCTCGTCCATTTCTGGACGAGAATCTTTTGACTGCATGACATGGTGGCACGTTCATGGCAAGAATATTTGACCAAGTGGCAGCTGAGTCAACACATGCTGAAGTAGTGGAGCATCTTTTTAATGTAACCGTCATATTTAGGAAATGATGGAGCATTTATGGCATTATGACGATTCTTGCATGGTGGAGCATTTATGACATTATGGGCGAACTTGATAGATAATGGTGCATTTAATGCACAATGGACACCATTTTTAGCAGGCAGGAATTTATTGTAAGTGGGCATGATGGGCATCTAATGTTTATTCCCACCTTGTTGCATCATGTGTGTGGAATATTTTGGGTCAAACCCTAATTAGGGTTTTGTTGTGACCATTTCACACATCGCCCCATACAAATGGGGACCCCCTCTTTTTTGCTTTTGTTTTGCCTGTTCTTCTCTCTGCTTTTAGGGTTTTGAGTAAGTGAGTGAGTTGTCTGGACTAGGGTCAAGCCTTAGGGGTTTCTTTTGGATATTTTCAAGCCGAGTCCAGTCAAATTTTGAAAGATTATTAAGCATCCTCCCGAAGATTGCAAATTTTTGAAATAGGATGAGCCTGTCAGAAAGTCAGGTATGTCTCAGGATGGGTCCAGTTAGGATTTTGAGGGCAAATTCAAATTTTGTCTAAGTGTTAGCATTTTAATGATGGAATTGTGCATTTTTGTCTGGGTAAATTTTGACCAAATTTTTGAAGGCTTGATAACCGATTCCTGGCCTTGAAGATGACCTAATTGTGCCTTGTCAAGTGACTGAAGACCTAAATTTTGGATATTTTGGCTTATAGAGGTGAAATCGCTCCTGTCCCTCTCCCAGGGACCAAGGCGAAAATGATATTTAATGCATATCTGTCTCTAACTTCCTTTAATTGTTTTATGCAGGGTCGCCAGGGGATATAATTGGACGTAAATTGAAGATTTTGAAGATTTTGAAGACTCGAAAATGATAAATTTTGAAGGTTTAAAGAAAAGGCGCTCCTATCCTTCACTGAAGGACCAAGGCGAAATGGTTTACTTAGGTCATTCTTGGCCTTGATTGGTCAAATTGAAGCGCCAAGGATACAATGATGGATGAAATCAACATGATAGAACACCCAGACTTAGTCAAAAGCGATGAAAGGTTGAACTTTTTGTCTAGCAAGATGAATTCGCTCCTGTCCCTCACCCAGGGACCAGAGTGATTTTCTTTGTATGCACCTTTTTGGACCTTTACAGGATTTGGGCTCTTGTTCATAGCTTGCAAAAAGATGGTATCTTCCCCAGCAAAGGAAATTTGAGATGAAAATTGTAATGATTTGGCCTTGAGGACAAAAGGCGCTCCTGTCCCTCACTGAAGGACCGGAGCTTGAATTCCGAATTTGCATTATCCTCACAAGATTTAAGTGATTTCGCTATTTGAAGAGGTTGAGAGAAATATGTTTTGCCCGTTGAATATAACTTGAATAGGCCACAATGAAGAGAATCAACCCAAGTTGCAATAGGCGCTCCTGTCCCTCACCAAGGGACCAGAGCGATTTTCAAAGGATGCTCCTGTCCCTCTCCAAGGGACCAGAGCGATTTTCTCACAAGACAAATTTTTGGCAAAGGTAAAGCAAGTTTCAAGTCTGAGATGAATGGAGGAAGGCGTAATCGATCCATTGAAGATAATTTTGAAAGTTAGCAAAACACAAGTGAGCTCATAATGGCCAAGGCGCTCCTGTCCCTCACCAAGGGACTAGGGCGAAAAACACACTATCAAGTCTTCCTCCCCAAATTTGGACGAATCCAGATCAAGACATAAGATTGGGGTGATATTTAAAAATGCTTCAAGGAAGAATGAAGTTGCGAGGACCACAAAACTTGATGAAAATTGGCTAGGGCGCTCCTGTCCCTCACCAAGGGACCAGAGCGAAATCTTCAAATATGCCTAATTTTGGAATGCTACTTTCGTTTCCAAGACTCAAGATGGAATAAGGAATGATGTTTTACGCCTTGAAGGTAATTAGATATTGATGTGGTTAAGAATTTGTGCTATGAACTAAAAATCGCTCCTGTCCTTCACTGGAGGACCAGGGCGATTTTCATGAAATCAACAATTTTCCTTCAAAGCCACGCCAAGACAAGGCGATACAAGATGAGAAATGCCTTTCGAAAGATGATGAACAAGAAATTGCCCCCAAGAATCGACAGTCTTAGGCTCAAATATGAAAATCGCACCTGTCCTTCACTGGAGGACCAGGGCAAAAATCTTGAGAGGGTCAATTTTGCCTTAGAAAAACGAGTTGAACATGCATTGAAGGGACGAATAAGGATCATTGCTTACCCCACCACATGAATTGGCGATTTGGAAGACAAGGACCAAGGACAAAAGGTGAAGTTGCTCCTGTCCCTCTCCAAGGGACCAAGGCGAAAATGCTTTAAGGAACACTCCTTCCAAAGATCACACGGATTAAACTCAAAATTCCAAACAAAACTGCCACTTTGGACGCCAAAGGTGAGATTTTGAACGTAAAAAACGAGGAATGCAAGGTCTAAAGTGCATGATCGCTCCTGTCCCTCTCCAAGGGACCAGAGCGATGTTATTGATGTCCATTATTTTCCCATGCTTGAACACTTACTTCAAAAAACTCATATTAAATGTCAAATTCGCCAAAACCTTGAAATTTTTTTAATTAAATTGACATTTAATAAAAGCGCATATCATTTAATAATTAATTTTTGAAGCCTTAAAAAATCAAAATTTTTAATTATAAAGGCATTTAAAATTAATTATTATTAAAATTTAAAAATAGAGCGCTTGGGGTATCATTTTAATACTTTTTATAAAGTCGGCCTCTTTTATTAAATTTTTATTTATTTTTGGCCTATTTTCCAAGTCGGCCTATGGGAAATTGCAATGGTGAGCGCCTATATAAGAGAGGAATTTTGAGCGATGTTAATCCGTCATTCATCCATTCATTCAAAGTGCGATTTGGAAGAACAAGAAGGAGTGCGAAATCTGATCTAAGTTGGAGCGAACTTTGTTAGAGGCTAGAGGTGGACCGAATTTTCCTCAAGGCGTTGAGGACTAAAGGTAGTGGAGTTGAGGCTCGTGAGGATAAAAGGGAGGCGCATTTTGCTAAAAGACTTCGATCTACCTTTTTCTAGCGAATTTCCTTATTTTGCATCGTTTTTTAGAGTTAATTCTCAAGTGGAGGTATGGCGAGATATATCCTAGTCTCAATTTTGAAATTTTGAATTTCAAATTGCATAGTTATATTTAGGAAATGATAATTCAAAGATTTATCATGAAGTTTCCTAAATTTAAAACTTAAAATCTAGTCTATATGTTTACATTGCAAGATATATTACTCATTATGAAATGTTGTGTAGGTGTCAAGATGGCAACCCCAAAGGCGGGAGCATCCACTAGTCGACCAGCTCTCATGAAGGAAGATCAAAGGAATGAAGAATTGGAGACCAAGATCGTGTCAAAATGGAGCAACATTGGAGATACCAACTTGGGAAACTTCAGTGTGAAGAAGTTTCGAGAAGTCCCTTATATTGGAAAGCCATCACCTATCGCAAGGAGAATAATTGAAAGTGGCATTATCAAGGCGGCCGGCTTCCCTCCAGCAGTCCAGTGTCATGAGCTGATGATCGAGTGTGCCCGCCATTATGACCCACAATCAAGATCAATCGTGTCCAAGGAAGGAAACACTCTGGCTTACCTTTCAAAGGAGGCTATCAGTGAAGCTCTTCATCTGCCAGAACATAAAGATATGATTTACAAAAGCTTGGAAGGAGCTAGATCCATGTACGAAGATGATCCAGACACTTGCTTGAGCATCATCAATAAGAATTGGTTACTTAAAAGTCGTCCTCGCCTGAGCAAGATTCCCAACACACCACATAGGATCGACTTCCAGGAGGAGTACAGAGATTTGATAACTTTACTCAATCGAGTTACAGGGGCTCCTCAAGCCTTCTATTTTGAGAAGTGGATGTTCTACTTCATCCAAGTGATAGTTCAAGGAAAAGGGACAATTCATTGGGCTAGAATTATTAGCCATTGCTTGGACGTGCAGTTGAGAAGACTGAAGGCTACCAAATCATTCCACATGAGCTCGTACATCATATATGCCTTGATCAGGAGTTTTGAATATGCAGGACTACCTCACAGAGGAGTGATCGGAAGAGTACCCGGGGAAGTCAGAGTTTGTGAATCTTACGTTCATTTGCATCATCCACCTGGAAGTAACTACAAGTTAGTTAATGATACCTTCACGATGAACATCACCAGGACATTGCAAGGTGGGATTCACAATCAGATATCTCAAGATGCACAAGAGCTTGCAAAGAGGTATGGTGCTTGGTTTATCCAATTCCAGAAGTTTACATATATTAGAGTTCATGGGTGTCCTTCACCTCCATATATGTTCCCAAGATATCCGACAGACAGAATAGTGTTACTAGAGGTAACCAGGCAGTTGGCGGCCTATGCGAAGGCATTCAGACACAGGCATGGAAATGGAATTCCTGTGCCTATCATACTAGGGAATTCAGTTGAGGTATGTCCTAATGCTCTAGCCATGGATGATGCAGAGAAAGAGTTGGCCTTATATTCATTTTCATTCTTTGCCTTGAGAATCCTTATGGATATATAGAAGAAACAGTTGGTAGAAAGTACAAGCACGAATTTCAGATAGAGGACTTTTTGATGAATCTCTCAGATGATTTAGAAGTGAAAAGAAAGATGCATTCCAGGTTGCCTTTAGATCTCATCTGGAAATGCAAAGTTTACAGAGTGGCTGATCAAGCTCAGGACAGTGGCAGACATCTCCAATCATCTTATGACTGAGAAGACAAAGCAGTAAAGATAGATTGGAATGAACCTGAGGTTTTTGACTTAAAAGCTTTGATGGCTCCAGTTTTGTCTTGTACTCACAGATGGGTTGATGTGCAACATCAAAAGTTGAGAGAACAGAACATGCCTATGACTTTTACTTTGGAGGAAAGGCCAGGGGAAGGAGGAGCAAGCACAAGCGAAGGCAATCCTCATCCTAGGAGCACAAGTGAAGGCAATCCTCACCCTAGATGCGTAAGTGAAGGCAATCCTCATCCTAGAAGCGTGAAGAGGAAAGAAAGACCTGAGAAAAGGGAACCCTCCAAGAAGAAGCAAGAGGCCCATCGAGATCACTCATCTGGCACATCTTCTCGACATGAAAAAAGGACAAGTCAAGGACAAGAGAAGAGGGTACTTGAAGTTGAGGAATCTATGGAATCAATGGTCTAGAATGATAAACATGAAGAAAGGCAAACACCTCAATGTTCATCAAGTCAATCTCCCCAAGTCAATGAGCTACATGAAGACAAGAATGATGATGAAGTGACATCTCCTCTCCGAGAAGAGGGATTAGTGCCTAAAGAGATACAAGTCAGAGAGACAAGGTCCGCCATTCCAGATTGGTTAAAGGAGAAGCTAACAAGGGTGATTGTGATCGAAGACGAAGTAATGTGATTGATTTAGAAAGCCTTGTTGGAAATTCTCAAGGAGTAACAGAAAGGAAGAAGGCCACCAAAATGTCCAAGATGATCAGAGATGAGACAGGGTCCAGGAAGTTGCAGATAGCTACACCGGCAGTGGACAAGTACGAAGGTGAAATCCTTGCAGAAGAGTATGATGTAGAAACATTTGAACTTGGTCCACTCACAGCCGAGCAGACACTGGATGAGGCAACTAATTCATTTGAGGCACTTAAAGACAAGCTTAAAGAAGAAATGGAAAAGAATAGAAAGCTTGAGCGAGAGGTCGGTGCTTGGAGAGGCTACTTTAGCCATCTTAACCAGCCTTTGGGACGTCAGGATCCAGCAGTATCTCCTGTGCAAGCACTTCCCCTTGAATCAGTTGGTGAGGCAGAAAGAGTTAAGAGCTTGGTCCAGCTTATGAGCTCTTGGATTGACAAATCCCATACCGTTGCCATTGAGTTCGCAACAAGAATGATGCAGACTACCCATCGAGCTATCCAGGTCCTTGAGATCATTCACAACCTAATGATAACAGTAGCCGCCTTTGCCCACACTAGAGATGTTATCATTCCTGTTCTGCAAGTAATCAGGCAAACACCAAGGAAGATCTTAGCACAGGAAAAGATAATGGATGGAGGAGCTCATAATTTACTCCAGTGGTCAACTCTACTTCAGATGAAGGAAGTTCTTTTCGAAGACATTAGTACCAAATGCAATCAAGTTGAGGAGGTCATCCATCCAATTCAGGACAAGGTGTTTGAGGTGTTATGTTCTATTCTTGGCAGAAGGATTGAAGATGAGACAGATGTGAATCTTCATGAGTTGGAGGAGAAGGTCAAGGTCATCTTTTGCAGAGATGAGAATGTTATCACAGATGAGCAAAGAGATCAAATGTTCGCTACTATGCTCCTGATTGAGAAAATCAAGGAACTCGAGCCTGGATGGGATGCAGCTCTTCTCAAGGCTTTTGATCAGGTCATCCACTTGGAGGAACGAATGAGGAATCTTCCAGAGATTCCTATTGCTGAGATTGAAGGAATTGTGTCTAGATTCGTTGCATATGCTAAGAAGGAGCATTGGAAAGGGAACAAGGTTCTAGAAGAGAGATTGTTATAGATGATGTGGCACCTTAATTATCATTGGTCTATGTTTCCTAGATTTTTGTGCCAATTAAATATTTGGCTATGCATTTAATATTGTTCAATAAAAGGGGAACTTTTTGTAATAAACCCTAATTAGGGTTTAGGTGTTAGAATCTCAGCCGTTGATCTTCTTTTGATCTGGGGCATTCATTGTAATTGAGGATGCTATATATACCCTCATTCATTTTCATTTTGTCATTAGAAAATTAGAATATAGATAGAGAATAGCAGAATAGAATTAGAGCTTTTGGAGAGAAGAAAGTTATCTTGTAGCAAGATTGAGTTTTGAAGAAAGAATTTTAAGCAATTGTTGTCTATTTTTGGCTTTGAGATCAATAAAATATTGAAGTTATGGTGTTTTATTGCAATTCTTGTGGCTACTTTCATGGTTGCTTATTTTCTTAAATCATTCTTGGTCGAAGTAGTATTTGAATTTGAAGGACTAAGTGTTGAGCTTGATCTTTGGTGAGATTCACGTTCCAAACCACTAGCTTCTTGTTGATTGTAAGGACGCGTTGTGTGGTCAACTGGAGATATTTGGATTGCTTAAACCTTCAGTCATTATTGAACTATTGATATGTACATTTATGGTAGTGTCTATGATTCTTGATGAATTGAAAAATCATTAGTCACCTTAGAAGATCGCATCAACTTCAGTAGAGTTGTTATTCCTTGGCAATACTGAAATTGGTAGAATCTTACCAAGTCTAGCCTACATTGAGTCATTCCTAGGATTAGATTAGAATTCATCTCTTGCAAACCTTATCTTTTGATCCTTTTTGAGAACTTGTTAGTTTTAGGAAATCTTGTTCCTGTACGGAAACGTAAGGCCCCTTGATGAAACAGCATTCACAACGACCACTGGTGCTTATCCACACGTAGAGACCCTACATCAAAGAACCTTGGAGTCATCCTAATTGATCCTTTTCGCGACATCTTCAACAATCAGAGGCTTTATTCAAGAGAGGATAAGGTACCCTTGGGTATTTTATTTTGTGTTTGATTGTGTACAAAATACACGTCAACAGGTTTGCATGTAATCAAGGATGGAGGCCTATATAAAGGGGTGATCCCCTCATTTGTAAAGGGAGGAGAGATTGTTTTGAGATTGTTGCGATAAGCTACTAAAGTAGTAAACTTTAATACATTGTTCTTTGATGGTGTATACTTGTCCTATTTCATAGCTTGCATGGTCTTGCTTTCCTCACTTATATTCATTTCAAGCATTTAGATGAACGAGATCGATGATATTGTTTAGAGTGAAATCTTTTGCTCACACCTTTTGTTGCCAGCTGATTGTTATCAACAATGTAAGGTTAGTCTGAGCCATTTTATGTGAAAGTTTAACTTCGATCATCCGATGAACATTATTCTTTGATGGTGTTCATTGGTGTTATGAAAATTTCTTGCACAACCTTTGAAGATTGCACCACCTTTGCGTAGTTGTACGAAGTTGGCGAAGCAAAGTGTGGTTGATTTTGCTTAAGCAATCATTGTCTCCTTTGTTCTTAGATTTTAGCATAGCTTTCCTAAACCCTTCCTCATTTACTTTCAACACTATTCAACCAAAAATCCTAAAAAAAGAGCCTTTCTTAGCCAAATCATTCGAGAATATCCTTGAAAATTAAAAATTGCAAAATCTTCTTTAAGTGTGCGTAAGTCCCCCTTGGATTACCAGCATATCACATCAAGCCAACTGAGTCACGTCCATTGCATAATCGGAACCTTGGAGTCAATTGTTTGAACTTGTCACAATCTTAACATACAATTGAACTTTGATCAAGAGAGGGTAAAGTGACCATTGGAAATCTTTATTTTGTGTTGTGCGCGGTCACAAAACACACGTCAACACCGCAAACTTGAGCTCGCGAGTACTTGCAGAGATTTACAACTAGGAAATTTAAACTATTCATATTATAAGTCATTCATCATATTCGGAACCACATTATGTAACAATAGAGTTGAATTGGAATTCACATGAGAGTCAACACACAATTAGTAGAACTTCAACAACAATGTTCAATGGCTGATGAGGAGAGAATTTGCATTGATAAAAGAAAGGTAACCAGTATTGATGACACAGGTTGCCTATCTTCATGCAAAAACAGTAAACTACACTTCAAAGAGCTGCAATATAGGCATTATCAGATTGTCCTTTGCATTGTTTAACTTAGAAGCAAAAATATGTTCAGAAGTAAATTTGCAAATGAAAAGATAAAGTATTTTTCATAGTTCCATGGGGTTTGGGGATGTTTCCTTGGGGGATAGGGGTACTTGGTGCCTGAGTTTGGGAAAGTCGGGGGGATGGTGGCAGGGGGGCGGCAAGGGAGCATTTCTGACATAATACATATAGTGCTTGAAAAATTAGTTTTAAAAAGATAAAGATGTATAACATAATAACTAGTCTAGTATTCAAATGACAAATGTCAAAATATCAAATATAGACATTGGAACAAGAATTTTCAAAAAATTTCATTTCATAATCATCTTAATCACGATCCAATGTTCATCAAAATTACAATCAACTGATCAAGTTATCAAGATTCAACAATGTTCAAACTTCAAACTTCAAAAACAAAATACTAAATAGCACTAGTAGAGTCTAATGACTCTAATCATCCCCAAGCTCCTCGCCAAACTCCTCAATGTCCTCATCACTAGAACTATTGGACCCCACATTCTCAAGCTCATCTATACCGATACCAACCAAACCTGTCTTTGTAGCATCATCATCAATCTGTGCTGGCTCTTCTGGCTCTACATCCCATCTAGTTGTTGGACTCTCCTTGTAAGTAGATGTGTTGTGGTTAATGAGATGCAACACACTATGTACCGCCACAAGCTTCTCTGCCCTCCTAGAAGTAACCCTATTCCTCTTAATGGAGTGGATGAAGATATAAGCAGACCAATTTCTTTCAGTAGCTGAAGAACTAGAAACCTAGGACAATAAACGAATGGCTAGAGTAGTTATCAAAGATTTAGGCCCATGCATAGTCCACCACAACTTGGGGTCCTCTTGTGACATAATCTCGAGATCTATTTTCGCTGCCTCTGAATATCCCCATAGAGTGGCAAATTTTGTCCACTCGGCATGAATTTGGCTAGCCTTTGTAGGAACATACATTTTGTCAACTACATTAAGGAATTGGTCTTTCACCTCAGGATCCCCTATAGGTGTAATTGTGCCTGGCCTTTGCACATACCACTTCGGGTTCAATGCATAGGCAGCCATGTGGAAGGGAGTGTTGAGCTTCTCCCATCTACTATGAATGATCGACTGAATATGCTCATTGTAGAATTGCAATGTAGGGTCCTTCTCTCGCACAACAACCTTCATTTGACCAAGCATAGAATCAACGCACTCATACACCTCTCTAAGGGAAGGTGCATTAGAATCCCCAAATCTAATAATTGTGAAGACTGGAGAAATGATGGAGACAATATATTTGGCATTAGCCCAAAAGAGATCATTCTTCACCACCTCCGTCACCCTCAACCCCTATTGTGTCTTTGACTCAGGCCACCTATTCCATTATGTTGTCATAACCATTAATTGCAATTGCTTTTGTAACTCAAGCACACTCTCCAAGAGAATAAAGTATGATGCATACCGAGTCTCTACAGATTTTAGGAATTCCTTCTTAGAGAAGGTCCTAAAGAGTGCATGCGAAGTATGGTGGTTGCAGATAAACATCTGCACATCTCTAGCATCACTAACAATTGATTTGATCCACTGGATTTTACCCATGTCCTTGAGTGCATTATTCATGGCATGCACACCACAAGGAGTCCACCAAATATGTATATAGGCTGCCTCAATCATCTTCCCTGCTGCTCTACACACATGGGCCGCATTTGTCACTATCTGCACCACATTTTGTGGCCTAACCTCCTCTATAGCATCCTTGAGGATTTGGAATTGAAAATGAGCATCCTTGCTATGCCTTGAACAATCAATATCCCTAAGGAAATAAGGGCCCGCTATAGATGTAACCATGATATTGATGAGTGGATGATGCTTAATGTCTATCCACCCATCCATGACCATGCTACAACCACTTGTGACCTAGGTTCTCTTCATCTTCTCCATCAAAATATTAATCTTGGAATAGTTTTGATCCAAGATTGTTGTCCTCAATTTAGTCTCACCAGGTGCACATATGATGGTCTTGCCCTTATTATCTTTGCCATAGATTCCTTATAATAAGGAGAGCGGGCCACGTGGAATCATCATCTGCCTCATCTTTTGCTTGCACATTAAATAAATCAGACAATGGTTGTGAAGATGGACTAGTCATCTTACATTTTCCCCTAGCCTTTGCTACCCTTGAATTGGATGGAATTGGTGGCCTTTGAGTTTGCAAAGTAGAAGGAGAAACTGCAGAAATCTTATCAGCCCTATTCCTATTTTGCAAAGTACATGACGTAGGTACTTCATCTTCATTACAAGCCCATAATTTTAACATTTCATCCCTATACTTCAAGTTTTTATGCACCTTTTTGCATACTTCCACACCTTTGCTTCAGAC